>NC_134532.1:42472500-42742500 GCF_050624435.1 Tenrec ecaudatus
GGTGGCTCCAGCAGAACTGGGAACATAAATCAGTTTAATTCAGAAAATATTGGCTGATAAGTGACATTAGTGGATTCCTGATAAAGTCAGGTAACAGTTTTCTGTACAGTCTGGGGAACTATCTGACCATATTGGGAAATGTAACCGAGTGTTACAAATCTCCTTTCTCTATTTTCAGCCAGGAACTTTGGAATCTGACGTGAACTTTCATAAAGGAATTCCCAAGTATAACAGGCAGGAAAGAAGCACAATCTTTATGGATGCAAGTTAATGGGGCAATAGTTCACTTTGATCTTTCCCAAAAACACTTATGCTGAGAGTCTCGGCAGCCAAGAGTTACCTGCAGGAAGCTAATTTAAATTTCAAATCACTCAACTTGGAAAAGTCTTCCCACTGTCCATAAAGACCTCTTGGACCGATAGAAACTTGAGTGAGTGATACATTAATTTAGCAATGTGCATGAATCATTGTAAGCATCATAGAAGAACATAACTCTTATTTTTAACTGTCCCCAAGTGTCCCAGTGAAATCAAACAAGAAGATTGTACAAATTCCAGCTCTAAGGACAGGCAAGTTTAACAACCATTCTCCCAGCCACGTTCCTCCATTCCCTTTTCACTGCTCCTGCTGAAGGTCTATTTTTAAATTTTGTTAAACTGACATATAACTTACCTAGACGTGCATGTCAGTATGTACTTCTCTTTTCCCAAAAATCAGTCATACACAACAGTGCTTTAGGTCAAAGAATGGACCATCACTGTAAAGGTTAAGCAAGGACCCTAAGTTCTTGCTTCAAACCCATTGACACCTTGGCAGGATTGGATGGTTGGGTGTTTGGAGTTAGTTAAGAGGATGCACATCCGGGGAATCTGATCACAGGCTTCCACCCCCAACGTACATTGTTCTATTTCACCCTTGTCACCCATACATGCTCTCTGCTATGGGGGAGAGTACTGGAGCCTCGGCCATGGTTAGCTGAGTCTCAGCAGCAGCTGTGGGCCCTCTGGCGCGAACCGCCTCTCCCTGGCTCCTCCCTGAGCCCCGACCCAGGCCCGCCAGGCCCCGCCCACCCTCACCAGGCTCCTGTGTTGGTGCCTCAGCAGAAATGGGCGGAACAAGAGCTGCTTTGAGAGGTGTGAAGGCAGAGACCCTACTCCCCCCTGACCCCGCTAGCTCCTCCCCCTCTGGGTCACGCCCAGAAAGGGCCGGAAGTGGCGGTGTCTTAGCCAGAACTGCCGCTCCCAGCAAGCATGCTTTTGTCCCATGCTCTGCTCGAGGTACCAGAGAAGCGCCCACAGCCTAAGCACCCTGTTGCCGGCGCTCTCAGGTGGGAGGCTCTGGGCTCCGGGACATGTATGTGGGCGGAGGCTGTTTTAGTCCAGCTGACTAGGGTGCAAGCGCCCTTTCTCTCCCCCAGGAACCCTGTCAGCGCTTCTCTTGGTGAGAGGTGGGCGGGTATCCCTGAGGCAGGTCCTATATCCCCGCTTTCGGATTGGTTGGGGTTCATGGTGGGAGTCCCTGTTGGAGAAAGGGGATCCTGGCTGGGGTTTGGGCCTTCCGGATTCCCTGATTCTCTCTTTGCGGGTATCCTAACCCCTCTCCCTTGTTTCCTTTCACACAGCGGCGTCTCCTCCAGAGACTCCTTGCGCCTCCTCAGCTCAAAGGTGAGTCCCGGGGTCTTGTTCTGCTGACCTCCCTCTGGACCCGACCAGAGTCTGTGCTAGGGGCAAGATCTCTTGCTGGTCCGTGACAGAAACATCTTCCCTGGCTTTAAAATATTGGTCGCGGCCCTTTCTTCTTACTCCTTGGTTTTATTTCTGTCTATATATTACTAAGGTTTTTAAAATCATTCCCATTTCATTTCCTTTCTATTCTTTATTGTTTCTGTTGGGTTCAGTTTGTGAAGCACAGAAGGAGTGAATGCCTAGAGATGAAATAATATGCCAGTGTTTGTAGGGATGGCTGGGTGGGGTCGCGGTGGGTGGCTGGTGGAGATGGGGAGGGTGAGGGGACTTGGGGAGTAAGAATGAAGGATCGAGGGGACTGTACACTAGAACTGAAGGTGACTAACAAGTCTTTTTAAAGGCGATTTAATCATAGTGGGAAAATAGACAATGTGAAATCGATTGTGGTAATGCCTGGAATGCTTAAGATGGCTGACTTATGGAATTGTGGGATTATGTGGGATATGTGGATTAAGTACCCCAAAAAGTGTTAAAAAGAAAAGAAAGAGGATCTCCATCATAAAAGCAATCTAACTAAACTATGCACAGAAAAATCAAAAACCAAACTGAAACAAAGGAACCAAAAACAAGGTAGTGCTAAGGTGTTCAACCACTATTTGGGGGATGCAACTGGAAGTGACCCTGAAATGGGCCCTTGGCTTTTGAACGTTGTGAGGCTGAAGGACAATTTATTTGGGGCTGGTGTAGTGGACGTTGGCCCTGGGACCCTCGGCCAAGGCGCCTCTGCCAGCTGTCCAGGCACCAGCAGGCACATGGTCGCCAGGATGTCCCAGGCTGTGATGGTGGAGCAGTTTGGAATGTGCCAATTGAGATGCCTGGTAGGCAATGTGCCCAAAGGTGTCTTTGATTAACGAGTGCACAACGCTCATGGCCCTGAACGAGATGCTGGAGTCCGAGTGGATCTAGTGGAGCACCTTGTGCACATAACACACAGTAGGTTTCCTTGCCGCTGCACTGGCATTTCTTGCTGTGCTCCCTCTGAGCCTTAGCTGCAGCCTCCTTGGGGTCCCTCCCTGGAGAAGACAGGGATTTAGCAGGGTCAGGTGGGTTGTTTGACTGGGACGGTACACCTGGTAAAGGTAATGTAGGTGTCCTAAGGCGAGCTGAGGGAGGACAGAAACCTCTCCTGTAACAGAAATTGTTAAAGCTCACTGGATCTTGATTTTCAGTAGGAATACAGACCATGAAAGCAGGACCTCTAGATCACTCTGACCTTTTAGGTTTTTAGCAGGAAGTGTTGGAAACGTTACCACAGGGATAACTGGCTTGTGGTGGCCAAGTGTTCATAGTGATGTCACTTTTTAATCCTTCACTGTCGGGATGATTTGATCTAATCTTCCTTGTAAGATGGGGGTGGAGGGGTGAGGGGCAGGGGTAGAGGAGAGAGGAGGGAGGACAGCAGAGGAAAGAGGAGAGAGGTAGAGATTGGAGCTGCCTCCACACTCCCTGATGGCCCCTAGCCTTGAACCTCAGGCTGCCACCTGCCGGACAAGGTGGGTAGGCCAGCCACTGAGTGGGGACTTACTTATTTTTCTCAACACTACTTAGGTGGTCAACTAGGAGGTCCTATTAGGAAAACGGGTAGGAGGAGATGCTCACATTGTGCACTTGCGTGTCAGCATGCCGGTTGGATCCCTGGCCCGCTGTCAGCGCTCGCCCACCCTGGGGTCCCCAGGCTCTCCCTCCTGTTCTCAAAAACTTGATTAGTTGAGTTGGATTCCATTTTATTTTCGTAGATCTTATCATTGTTTCAAAATGTTTCACATACACAAAAATCTATTTTCAATTTCATTATTTTATTTACGTGATTCGGTGTGTACATACGTGCATGTGTGTGTACCATACTCACGTTTTTGTAGTATCCTTTAGGATAACCAGTAAGGAGGTTGACCAGTAGTTTTGTTCAGGCAAAATGTGTGCTACCTGACAAGTGCATATATAAATCTCCTAGTACTGCTTCTGCCCATTTTAGCCCTGCTGGCAGGCTGGCCAGTTCTCTCTGCTCTCTGGAAAACAGCATCACCTCCTCCTCCTCTTGTATTTTAGAAGGGTATAGGTGTGTTTGAAAGATGGTCAGCATCGTAATATGTGAGGGTTAATGGTTTGGGAGTTGGAGATTAGCAGTTAATCATTAGGGATTTAAGTACCAAGTATTTTTGTGTGTTGAAATGTTGCCTACAACATTTTTACATTTACTAGCTATAATATCGATGACCTATTTGGCAACTTTTTAAAAATTTAATACATCTTTTTATAGGGGCTCATACAACTCTTATGACAATCCATCAGTTGAATACATCAGTTGAATAAAGCACCCTTATACATTCGTTGCCCTCATCATTCTCAAAATTCTCCTTCCACTTGGGTTCCTGGAATCAGTTCATTTTCCTTTTTGTCCCTCCCCTTCCCAAGGAGGGGCTGTCGGAGCAAGCTCAAGAGTCAAACAGTCCTGAAAGAGGGGGAATGATTATTAGGGTAAAAAGGAGAGAGTAAAAGAATTGGGAGGGCAACAGTGAATACTGAAGCCTCAAGTTTATTTACATACTCCTTTTATCCATGCAGAAACAACCCGGGTTTATTATCTCATTGTTAAGCAAGCACATTTGATACACATAGCAATTCTGTCTTCTGCTAAGCCTGACATCCCTGAAAAAATTAACCTATCTTCCCAGACTTTGCATACTTTCTTGTTCTTTTTTTTTGTTCTTGTTCTTAACAGTAAGTTAAAAACGAAAAGTCACAGAAGAAATCAGCAAACACTGACACAGGTCATGAGACTTCTCAGCCATTTCAAAGCTGAGTCTTAATGGCCTTCAACATCTCCCCCTTTTTATTTACTGAAGACGCCTTTACTCAAAACGTCAGCAGATCACTAAGTCTGTTTGAGGTTGTCAAGTCCTGAAATTGCCCTTACCCGTCATCGGTCACAGTCTGCAGGAGACTATGACCTGTCTTAGGTTGGGAGACTCAGACTTGATCTTACCCATCTGACTAACCAGCCTCTGCCTTATAGTCCCATTTGGTGAGGGGGTGAAGTACGCAGGTGTACTTCATGTAACTTTGTTCCTAAGGCCAATAATTCAACCATTACCTTGTGCAGTATCATAGGGTGTATGCATAATATAAACAATATACACAGTCCTGCTGTGACTAGAGAAAAAAGCATTTGAGGTAGGCCTCTGAGATTTCCTAATGAAGGGAAAGAATCTTGAAAATGCTGGAGCCAATCCTCAGCAACCTTGTCGACATCAAAATAAAGAGACTTAGCATCTTTTATGGCTAATATTTCTTGATGGAGTTGTAATAAATCTAAAGACTCCTTAGCATTGTGCCCAGTACCTTGAAGATGATTCTACACTTTAATCCAGCTATACTGACTGTTACTGTACTATTTAGGTGTAACACAGATCCATGTATGTACAGCATGGCACTGTAGACTAGACCTGGCTGCCTTAAGCCCCTGCACCTCGTCTCCTAAATACATGACCATGTCATAAAGAGCATTTACTTTTTGTTCTAACTTCCTGTCTATATCTTCTTGAGTAATTTTTGGATAATTCATTTCCACAGTGGGCAGTTTCTATGATTTGTGAAAGTACAATCGCAGCAGTAGTAGCAGTAGCAACTAAACTTAATATAGCTAAAATACTTGTTGTAGGCGAGCCTACAAAACACTTAAATCTGGTTAATGCTTTTTCAATCTCTTGTAATACCTGTAACCCTCTTTCTGAACACCAAGGCCCAGTAATATTCACTGGCAGCATAGCAAAAGAAGGTTAATACAAAATGGCGATGACAATACCTTCAGGGGACCAGGTAATACAATTAGACAAATTGCAGTTATTACAAGACCTGTTAAACTTAGAATCATCCTGATCTATAGTAATATTCCCTGGCAAAAGTACATAAGGCGATGGTACACAGGCAGTAACATTTCCCTGTCGTCTGGAGGAAGGGCCCATAAGCTTCATGTCCCCCTAAGCAGCCCCTATTTCCCACCACTGAGTTTGTGGAAAACCTGAGTCTGACCACCAAAGTCCTGCAGACAGCCCCTTTTCCCATTTGGCAGTATTTTTTGAGTATTTTCCTGGTTGTCAGACCAATCAGTGATATATCTCTCTTTTGTGATGTTATACCGATGGGCTTGTCCGTGAGACACAATCTCCACAATACGGTTTTATTATTCTTTTGAATCTCTATTCTACATGAGGAAAAAGACTGCGGAGTGGGTGAAATAACATTTCCTTCACTTTGTACAGGGAGGGCGTGAGTCATTAACCCACATCTTGATTTCTGGACCTTCCCAGACAGCAGGATGTAAGAGTGGTGGATCAGAAACTTAAGCCTAGTACTTCTTGCTGTGCCATGCACCTAGAAGCACTCTGAGGCAAATTCCCTTCTACATGTTTTGCAAACTGCACCAACCATTCAGGCAGCCCCCATGCTCCATCAGCATCCTGGGTAAAAACCCAAACATGCCCTCCTCCCCATAATAATAGCGGGTTGGGGCCATGCCTTCAGGCAAAACAAGCCAATGATATCTCTTCATAGGCTCTTTGAAGTTGGTGGAAGGGACACTAAAGGCAAATCTTTTACAATCATTTGGATCCAAGGGCATGGTATAAAAACAATCTTTTAAATCTAAAGTGATCTTATGTGTATTGGCTGGAATAGCAGAGGGGGAAGGGAGCCCAGCCTGCAGGGCTCCCATAAATTCCATAATATCATTAACCCTCCTTTACTGTTTTTCCTTACAAAGCAGCTGCTATCGCAAGCCCCTGAGTAAAGAAAGGTCCAATGTCCAAGCATAGTCTGATACAATCAGACAGGTTGCCCTTTTTTTCTAAAAGGTCTCAGCACTCCCTGGCAGGCAGTATTTGCATTTCCAAAAGCCAATTGTTTCCATTATGCAGGGGGAAGTACCGCGATGGAAAGTGTATCTAATAAAGAATGAGTAAAAAGGGCAGGTGGACCATATTGGGCACAAGCAACCTTGAGTTCTTTTAGCTGTTTGAAAGGAATAGGAGTAAGCCCTCTCCAATAGTTTGTGTTGTTTTTCCTCAGTTAACATTATTTAGAGAACTTGAACCCCATTCTCTGGGCAAAGAAGATGGAAGATAAGTCATCCCTTTCCTTGATCCATCTCATTTACCTTTAAACTTCTGCATTCACGTTGGCTCTTGGCATCACCCATGTACCTACAACTAGGCATTCTTTGAGTGTAGCATGCATTCTTTTACAAAGGCTTTATCATTGCCATCATAAACACCAGAGCTGCAGAGAGGAGAAAATAAACATCCCTCTGGGCCTGTTTCTTAGTTAAGGATGTCTCTGCATTGACTAGTTCACCTCTAGGATTTCCTGTTCATGTCCTTCTATTTCTTATTGTCCACTTCAAAAAGAAGTTTCACTGATTAGCATACTCTGCTGTGCATATTACTATGGGCCTATAATGGATTCCCCCAAGTTTAGTAATTTCTTAACACTCAATAAATTATTTTATTCAAGGAGATGTGAGCTCATAAAGTTTGATGAAGAGCTCACATGGGTTGGAGTGAACACACGCAAGAAGGAAACTCACATAATGACATTTGTATTTTAACAGTCATATTAACATACACATGCCTACTATGAACAAATCAGCACATATACTAGAACTAACAAATCTTCATACAGTACCCTCAGGTTAATAAATACACATGCATTTACTAAAGAAAAATAACCCAAAGAGACACTAAAATATACTAGAATTATAATAATAAAATCAATGCACAACAGACTACAAGTTCTGTCACATAGTATAACATCTTAAGGCAAAGAGTAGTTCATGTGTACTAGCACACACAAAAACACAGACAAAGTGCATACAAGAATATACACACTGAGCTACAAGAATGTGGAGGTGTGTGGCAGAGACATTTTCTCTGCAGGTAGAGGAAATAGGTACCTAATTTAACTAATCCTTCTTAGGCTCCTCTACATTTCTCCCCCGAGGGTCCCTGTTATCTGTGGGCTTGAGTGACCCCTGAGCCCCGCCCTATACCTGTATGGGTGTATGTGTCTGGGTTCCCATAGCCTTTCCCCCTGTGTGTGTCTGACTCAGAAATACGTGATTATAACTGCAGCAGTCACAGTGCTAATTGACAGAAAATCAGTCCCTGGGCATGGCGCTAGAGAAGGATATTCTGATCACAATAATATGTGGAGGCAGAGCCACCCACAGAACTTGAAGGGAACCTGTTGGTGCCCTGTACAGAATAGGACGTGCATAGCCCTTGCACAAGGGGATATAGGGCACGAAGCGAGGTGAGGTGTGTGGAGGCATGTTGAGACTAAGCATAAAATGTGTCTTGTCTCCCTTTTCCCAATCTTGTGTCAATATGCACAACTGCTAAATTCAACATCCTTTGGAGAAAAAAAAACTGATTCTCAAATTAGTCTGTGGTGGACAAGGACAGACAGGAGCTGTGAATTAATAAAATGAATGAACTCAGAGAAGAAAGTCTGCGATTGGATGAATGGAGATAGGTGACTTGATGGAGGATTGGGCTACTGGTGATAAGTTCATGTAGTATGTTGTCTGGAAATATATATATATATATATACACACACATACACATACAAAGATAGTAAAGTGGTATCCTTTGCACAGCAGGGACTGTTGTCCCGAGGAAGGAGGGAATGCAGGAGGGGTATTCAAAGCACGGGATAAACTTTTTGATGAAGCCGATGATTTGAACAGAATCATCCTAGATGTAGTAATTACCAATTATATGGGAAATTTGGGGCGATTCAAGGGGAAAACGAAACAGAAGCTAAGTTCAAAATCATCCTATCATCGCAGGGAGATTGGGTGAGTGTTTTAGAAAGACGTGAGGAGATGCACCGATTCCCTGAGGGATACTGAGAAGGAGAAGAATCCCCAGACACAACAGGAAGCCAGTAGTGAAGCTTCATTTGGACCTACACCTGGGTCTGAGTCCTGTGCTCTGCAGATCCTGAGGGGTCCCTGCAGCCTAATCTCTTCCACTAGGGTACATTCTTGTCTGAGTTAACTCTGACTTTCCCTCACTGTGTGTGTGTTGGCCTGGGTAGACTAAAGAAACAAATCCATAGACACATGCATATTGTGTATAAGAGATATTTTTATATAAAGGGCAATTGTACATTAAGAAAGCATCTTACTCCAGTCAGGTCCAAGCCCATAAGTCCAGTATTAGCCCATATGTCCGATACCAATGTATAAAGTCCTCTTCAGACTCTTGTAATACATAAAATGATCCTGAATGCAAGATGATTTCAGGCCAGTGGGCAGAAAGTCTTTGGATCCTTTGGCATTGTAAGCTTTTCAGTGGACACGGGTCTCTACATGGCTTCTCCAGCACCCAGGGCTGCATGGGGTAGGTCCATGTGGCTTCTACTCAGGGATGTCTCACAGGGAGTCTCCCTTGTTAGTAGGGTGTCTCCCAGGGATTAGAGAGAGTGTCTTCCACCTCCAAGATGGAATATGGGATTTCCCAGAATTCTCAGGAGAAGGCCATGCCCACACAGAGGCTTCATTGGCTATGACCCAATTGACAGACCACAACCCTTCCCTGTTTATCCTCTCTAGTCCCAAATTTACACCAGATTATGTAACTACCATACTGTGCATCTTTTGCACAGAAATACAAAGCTGTGTCCTTGAAGTTCTGGTCGATCATTTGAAGTTATAGGATGTCCTTACCATTGTCTTTGGAGATGGTGAATTGGCCCTTTGGAGAGTCCTACCAACACTATTAATGTATGAAACCCACTGCCGCCCCTTCTCTGTGGCTATGCAGACCCAGTGTATATTATAAAACAGGCAATGAATGCAGAGACTGCAGGACAGAGTCTCAGAGAAGCCTCAGGCTGCCTCAAGTCTCCCTCAGATGCCGTAGCTCCACCTCACACTGGACACCTGCAAACACATAGACATCCTGATCATGAAAATCATAACAATTTACTGCCTCTCACTCATGCCCCCTCATACACAATTTCTCTCCATCAAAGCACCTTTTGAAATTCCAAAAAGGAAAATTGAGCTCAATAGAGATTCCATTGTGACTTGATTTGTTCAGTCTTGAATGGGGGTACCTTGGAATTCCAGAGGTGGAGCAACTGTCTAAGAGCTTCAGAGTTGGGACTTGGATGGTTTTCCTCAGCAGGGGAGGGGTCTATTTGTATACCTTCTGCCTATATAGTCATAAGTTATGTTGAATGACTTCTGAGAGAGTCACTCCAAGAGTAGATAAGGATGTTCTAGATATCTTGGAAAGCCCTGCGTGTGGGGTTCATTATGCAGTGTGCTGCTAAACACAAGGTCAGTCATTCTAAATCACCAATGGCTCTGCAGGGGAAAGAATGCTCTCCACACCCATGAAGGTTTACAGACACAGAAGCCTACAAGGGCAGTCCTATTCTATACGGTTGTTATGAGAAAGGATTGACTTAATGGAAATGTCAACCTACAGTTAGAGACACTGCCTTGAAATGTGCACCCCTCCAAATGTGGTGTTTATTATATAATTTTCTTGATGCAGTTAAATATTCCCCGTAGAAATATGTATTTAATGTGAAACAAGCTTCCCTTGTCTAATTCTGTTTTAGATTATCTTTTGGAAAAGGAAATTCACATGCTAAAAGGAAAACCCTCCCAAGTCCCTTCTGGACCTGCCCTTAATTGTCCCCTAGGGCTGGATATGACAGTGGCTCCTGATTCTCGCTCATTCTCTGCAGGTTTGTCCTGTCTTGAATCAAACTTGCTGTCTCCTCACAAGGCTTTTGCACACCAAGAATTTTAAGGTACTGAGTTAAACCTAGAAGTTCTGTAGATGCTGCAGGTCTCTACTTCTCCCAGAGAAACCAAGGCTGTTTGTGAATTTTGATAACACATCGGGACATTTCCAGGGCATCTTCCAAAAATTAGAGGAAGTCTCCCATGCTCAGGGAGTTGATTGTGCTCTCCAAATCTAGGTATTACGCTTTATAATACCAATGCTTTCTCTTTTATTGGGGGCTCTTATGGCTCTTATCACAATCTATGCATTCATCCATTGTCAAGCATATTTGTACATATACTGCCATCATCATTTTCAAAGTGTTTGCTTTGTACTTGAGCTCTTGATATCAGCTCCTCATTTTCCCCTCTCTCTCCCACTCTCCCTCTTTCATGAACCTTGATAAATTATAAATGATTATTTTAATATTTTTCATTGTCCGCTGTCTCACTTCACCCACTTTCTGTTTGTCCCACTGGGAGGGAGTTATATGTCAATCCTTGTGATTGATTTCCCCTTTCTACTCCCACTTTCCCATTACCTTCTTGGTATCCCTATTCTCATTATTGGCCCTGAGGGGTCCGGGATTCCCTGTGTTGCGAGATCTTATCTGTAGCAGTGTACATGTTCTGTTCTACTCAGATTAGTATGCTAGAATGGAGGTCATGATAGTGGGGGGAGAAGCATTAAAGAACTAGAGGAAAGGTGTTTGTTTCATCGGTGCTGTAGTGCACCCTGACTGGCTCTTCTCTTTCTTTTGACCTTTCTGTAAGGGGATGTCCAATTGTCTATAGATGGGCTTTGGGTCTCCACTGCACACTCTTCTTCCTTCACAAAGATATGATTTTTTTTCTTGTTCTGGGTCTTTGATGCCTGATACATGATGACATGTACACCTCATGATCACACAGGCTGGTCTGCTTCTTCCATGTGGGCTGTTTTGCTTCTCAGCTAGATGTCTGTTTATCTTCAAGCCTTTAAGACCCCAGACAATATATCTTTTGATAGCCATGCACCATCAGCTTTCTTCACCACATTTGCTTCTACACCGAATTTGTCTCCCACCATCGTGTTGGGAAAGTGAGCATCACAGAATGCTGGGCTTTAGAACAAAGTATTCTTGCATTTGGGGAGTATTGAGTTGAGGCCCACTTTGCATCTTCAACCTTACTACCTAACATATAAATATAAGTGCACACATCTATTTCCCTACCATTATATATAAATATATTGACATAGGTACATGCCTATATTTAGACCTCTATAAATGCCCTTTGCCTCCTAGTTTGTTTCTCTATTTCTTTTTACTTTCCTCTTGCCCCACTACCATGTTTGGCCTTCATTTGGGTTTCAGTAATTCCTCACTCTTATTTTGCCTTTGATTAATCCCCACTAGGCATCCTATGCCTTTTCTTCATCGATTTTAGTTCATTTGTTCTTAACTTGTCCTTGGGTTGTTTGACCCCCCCTCCCTTCTTTTCTCCCATCTCTCCTTCTCCCATGTCCCCCTCCCCACCCCAGGAACCACTGGTCCTATTTTTTCCTTCTCTTGATTGTTTATCCCGTCTTTTATCTAGATGGATAAGCAGAGACATTAATAAGCACAAAAACAAGGCAAATCCAAAGAAAACAACAAAGGAAGACAAAACCAACCAAACAAACAGCAATAACAACAAAAAGTTAGCCAATGACAAAACAAGAAAAGGCTATGAATCGTTCCAGGTCTATTTTTAGACTTTCAGGAATGTTTTCCAGTCAAGTCTGAAGGGGTGGTATGCCACACTCTGTTCCCAAAGTCTAATTTTTGTATTCCCCAGGGTTTTTATTGCTTTGCTCCCCTTGCTGTTGCATGCCCTTATTTTTGCCCCAATGTGATGGGGTCAGATCAGACACAAGTCCCACACTGAGTCTCCAGTGTTGTCCCCATAGTGATACGGTTCAGTTAGGGACATCATGTCTTGTGTTGGGACCGGCCCTATGATCCTCTCTGTGCATTGTCTGCTGTGAGCAGCAATATTGTCCTGGGGGATTAGTAGGTCAGAATGTGTTCTTCTCACTCTCCTACCCTCTTTGTTTCTCCTGTGTGCTCTAATCAGACATGCTCCTATCCCCAAGCTTCATATTCAGTGCTGTCCTCTGAAGTGCCTTCTGTGGGTGGGGGTCGGGGGAAGGGAAAGGGGAGAGTCCACATAGTTGGGATTGGGGCCAGCCCCATTATATGATTTGTAATGACTATGAGATACTTTGATGCTTTATTAAGAATCTCAAAATGTCAGTTTCTCCATGTTTCAAAAATACAACTGTCAATTATTTCAGAAATGGTAAAATCAGGTTTGGTTTGGTTTTCTCTTCACAGGAGATACTTGGGCTGGGATTCACACACATACAGTTTCAGCCTACAGTAATTTGGAAAAAAGAATTAGGATGGACAGAAACTGATTGTGTTGAGTGAAGCACATGGAGGTCAGAATTTAACGACATAGTGAGACTACCGGTCCTTATGAGATTGATTTCAACTTGTCACCGGTGTGATTTCTTTCTCCCCTGCCTTCTCAGGAAGAACATGGGCTTTTAATTTTTAGGATCTGCCCTCTAGGAAAATAAAGAGGCATGCGACCTAGTTGCTGAAGTGTCCTTAAAGTGGTTCTCTACATGGGTGAATTGGGAAACTCCAAACGCAAGAGCAAACAAACACTTGGCATCCCCTGGACCTGCTCCTGTGGAAAAGACTATCTCCCATGTACCCTGAGCTCCCTCTGCTGTCCAATTAGTGTTGTGATGCTTGAGATGTTTGACCATTAAGCCTTCATTGTGTCTCCTGGTATGTTTCCTACATTTTACATGTCAGTGTCCTCAGGTTTCAGATTGTTAAAACACATGCAGCTGGTTGAGCTATAGTGGTTGCAATGCATCAATATGTGAAAACTTAGTTGTTGCTAAGACTCATCACAAGGCTTCTGTGCCACCTAACACAGGTTGTGTTTCCCAGAGCCTTTTAGATCTAGAAACTTGATATCTTCAGACCTGGAAGCTAGACATAGCACTTTGAGACATAGCACATAGCTTTCCCAACTCATGACTGGTCTGTAGCAGCTCTACCTGCACGATCACACCTAGAAATAAGGGGGGAAATATAATTTAAAACCATTCTAAGATGAAAAGCACTGCTTTTGACATGAAGGTGCTTACAGGGTAGGACATTCATGTCACCAAGAAGAATCCAGAAGGGTGTCACCTCCACAGGCATCTATGATCAATATGGTAAGGATGAAGGCCTAAGAAGCCTGACTTTCATGTGTGACTTGGAGCTCTGTTACCATATTTTACTGTAGGTGATTCACATGTGCTGTGCTTGTGGAAGCAGAAAGAGGATGGCTCTGAGTAGGAGCAGTAATGGCCTCTAGAGGGGATTTTCCAGACCACTGTTATGCAAGGTCAATCTCTACCCTTCATCATTTGCACTGACTGTGGACAAACAAGTCCTTCCTGAAAACCATGTGTAGATTTGTAGAAATGCAGGCAGTTGGCCTGAGGTGTGAGCCATAATGAAGGGAATTCCTGGGGGTACTATTGTCCTAGGAATGTTCCACTTTCTCTCTGGGCAGCCCAGTCCTACCCTTAGGACAGGGTAGCCCATGAGATATGCAGGCTGTTGAGTTAAAGTGGAAGGTAAAATGTTGAACATTTTTGAGTGTCCACTTCTCTTAAAAACAAAGCAAAACACTTTATTGGCACTTTTCCACTTATCATATAATTCAATACTCCAATCATATCGAGAAGAGTTGTATAATCTTTACCACAGTCAATATAGAACAATTTCTCCCCCTCCATAATCATTATTCTTGTAATATATTTCACATACTTGCAAATTTGTATGCAACAAAACTTTCACCAGTTCAACAACTTCTACATGTGTAATTCAGTGCCATTGAGTATTCTTTTCATGTTGTACAACCATTACTATCCCCCTTTATATTGTTCTACCGTCGTTAACGTTAATTCACTGCCCCCTAAGCAAAAACTCTTCCCCTTCACACATGCTAACCATAGATCAAGCTTTGCTCGCTTTCCTTCTTTTCTTTTGTTAGTAATGTTCCTGATATAACATTCATATTTCCATACTTAAAACGTTTCTAAAAAAGAATTGTAAGCCCATCATCAAAATAAGCTTAATGTTCCCTCCTGTCTCACAGATCCACTGATTGCTCCCCAATTCCCCTCCCCCTTCCTTATAAACCATTGCCTCAGTTATTGTCTCTATGTATCCACTTCTTCTTTACTTCCAAACAGGGAGACAGTAACAAAAACAATTAAAAACAAAGATAAAATGAAACATAAAGAAAAGTAATAACATAAAGATAAAAATAAGTAAGGTAGGAAACAAATAGAAAAGGTTCCTACTTCTCTTTTCCTGCCTTCCTCTTCATCTGCCTCCATGGTTGTTGTGGTAGATGCATAATCTGTTGTCAATTTGAGAGTTAATAGTGAAGGGGTGGAGTTTAGTCTGTCAATCCGGGTGCATTTTGATGACATCATTTGGAGGCGCTGAGGAGATAAATAGCTCTCCGGAGGCAGGACACAGGTTCACGCCCTGTGAGACATTCCTGAGAACAAGACACATGGAGCTACACTAGAGCCCTGGAGCTGAAAGAGCCACGTGGAGACCCCTGACAGGGTTGAGATGTTTCCACCTCCACTGGATCCAAAAGACTTTCCACCCTCTGGCATGTGGTCTTCCTGCAGTTGGCATGATTGCATATGTTGCGTGAGTATGAAGAGAAATTTATAGTCTAGCATCGGATATGTGGGCTAATAACAGACTTAGGGAGTTGAACTGGACTGGGCTGGTATGCTTTCTTAATGCACAATTGCTCTTTGATATAAAGTTCTATCTTATATACATTTATGTCTATGAATTTGTTTTTCTAGTCCTCCCAGACCAGTACAGTTGTAGGGTTTCACATGTTCACTTTCCAGGCACTCGGTAGAGGTACCCATGGTTTATGACAAAGTGTAGCTAGATCTATCCTCTAGTTGATCATATTCTGTGTACATGATCTTTACATGGCTCTGCTCAATACTTACCTTCATTGGAAAATCAATGAAGATAAGGGTATTACAGCAAAGTGTGGTGAAAAAAGCAGATGGGGCCAGGCTATCAATTATCTGGGGTCTTAAAGAATTGTCTTCAAACAAGCAGCCATCTAAGTGAGGTTTCAAGTAAGTCCAAAATGAAGAAGCACACCAGCATGTGTGATCCAAAAATAGTGACAATTAAATTCAAATATGATGAAGGAAAAAGATTCAGAGCTCAAATTATGAACATCCAATTTGTTGAAGTGTAGGTGAACAGTGAGAACTCAAAAAAATCTAGCTGAAGGATATCTAGGCATAGCAAACCTCTGGCAGATCCCTTTGAAAAGCTTTACTATCAGAGATGATTGTTACCTTCATCATGGTGGATTGGACCATGGCATAACATGATAATTGGTCAGTTGACCCACCTCTTTATCCAACCAGAATTTGTCCTAAGGTAAAGTATTTCTCACTTGTTCCATGACGAATTTTTTTTGCTGAACTTTAAAATATTGATGGTAGTCTTTCCTTTCTTTAAAACTCTTTATTTTAATTTTTATCTTAATATTATTATTTTCTTCTTGCTGTTTTATTTATTTATTTGTTGTTGTTTTTGGGTTTCCAAATTTGTAAAGCACAGACAGTGCAGATCCATAGAGACAATAACTGATACAATGGTCTGTTGGGCCCTTGGGGAGCAGAGGAGTAGGAAGGGTGAGGACATTTTGGGAGCAAACAATGACTGTGGGAGGGGGAGGCAATATAATAATTCATTATGATATATATGCATATATATTTTTTAAAACACTTAAAATATTTAGCTATGAGAGTGTATGATATGTGAATATTATATTTTTTAAAAAGAAAGATTAACCAGTAGTTGCCATGGGTGAAGGAGATAGGGTTGTTGATTAGGGGATGTTCATTTTATATTAGTGGTGGCGGGATAATTTTGAAAAGGATATCAATAATGGTTGTAAACATGAAGAGTATAATCAAAGACACTCAATTGTACATATATTAGTGGTTGAATTGGAGAATGTTTTGCTGTGTACATTTTGCCAAAATAAAAATGATATGAACAGCAAAGAAGAAAATTTTAATCGATATTGATAATGATTGTATGCCCCCCACTTTTTAAAAAAAGAAACATCTTTATTAATACAGTATTTGATTGTCTTCTCTCTGTCAAAGCATGAGCCAGTTATTTTCCCCAGGCTGCCTGGGGAGGTACAGGGAAAGGAACATATTGGGTAGACAGATGTGGGACAGAGAAATGTGGGGGTTGGTGACAGCTCCTTCACATTGTCAAAAGGCACGAGGAAGGGCACCATCAGGCAGAAAAGCCTGAGGGCCTTGGAGAAGGCAAAGCTCAGGACCGCGTAGAAGAGTGGCTGCTTCAGAGAAGGGTTCCTGACATAACCCAGGATGAGGCTCCCAAACCCAGTCCCAATGCCGGCTCCAGAGATACCACTCTAACTGTTCCAGTCCTGGTCCCAATGAGCTTGGCTGCTGTGTCAATGTCCCTTAAGATTGTGCTGGTTGGGAAGCTGTGACTAGGAATCAGTGAGGAGGGAATGTGGGGCTGACAAGCTGCTGAAGCGCCCCTCTGTCAGTGTCTGTGCTGTTTCTGAGCCACAGACATGGGTCACCTCATCAGCTGGGAGGCGCTCCTGACCAGGGGAGGGGTAGAGAAGAATTTGGCGCTGGCGAAAATTTTTAGGGGATGAGGAGTAGTGGCAGGCTAGCTGATCCTACTGCAGAGAAGTCTGATGTGTATGCCTCTTCTTGATACGATTGATTTGAATCATATGTGCTTGAAATCCCAATAAGTGTTTTTAGAAAAGAAACTGACCATCATCTGTTACATACACAGACCCTCAGTGTAGGGCTTTGGTTAACAGGCTCATGGCCCAGTGCCTGTCTTTGTGAAGAACATTCTATTAGCACACAGCTATGTCCTTCTCTACTGCCTGCTGCTGTTTTCACAATCAGTAAGGTTGAATAATTGTCTCCAAGACTATATGACCAATAGAATCACAAATCATGGTTTTCAGAGGTCTTTTTCAAAAAAATAAATTTGCTGACCCCTGAACTAGGGGAAGAGTGGAAGAAAAGCAGCAAGGCGTCATGATATACAGTATTCTAAACGATGATGATTGTTCGACAGAATATAACATTTTTTTTAAATCACTGATAAATAGGTTAGAACTACCAACCCTAGTAGGACAGTGGTGACTTGCTTAGCTGTTAAATGAAAATTCAAACATTCAGACCCACCAACTGCTCTGTGGGAGAAATTGTGGTAGAATAATCTCATAAGGAAATACAGGCTTGGAAATCTTATAGGAGCAGTTCTAGTCTGCCCTCTAGGATTACTATGAGTTGGAACTGATCAATGTCAACAGAATTTTAGATTGGGTGAAAAGCAACTTTTTACACTATATTGTACTTGAATCAATGACACCAAGTTTCAAACCACCAACTTTACAGCCATTAGTTGAGTCCTTAACAGTTAACACTACCCAGGCACTCCACTGAGTCTGCCTGAAAGATATCTTGACTGGCAGTTACATGATCTCTTGTCAACTTGCGAGGGGTGGAGTCTAGCCTGTCAATCAGGTCGCACCTTAATGACCTCATTTGGAGGTGCGAAGGAGATAAATAGCTCACTTAAGGCTAGGTACACTCTCCCTGTGAGGCATTGCTGTTGACAAGCCACATGGAGTTATGCTAATGGCAGCCAGAACTTTGGAGCTGGAGGAGCCACGTGGAGATCCACTCCAGCACTAAGATGCTTCTAATGCCACTGGATCCACAAGACTTTCCACCCACTAGCCTGTGATCTTCTTGCACTCAGCGTTGTATCATGTGTTGCATGAGTCTGAAGAGGAATTTACAGAATGGTATCAGACATATGGGCTAATATTGGACTTACAGGGTTGATCTGGACTGGACTGGTATGTTTCCTCACTGTACCAGTGCTTTTTATGTAAAGCTTTTTCCTATACACGTAGGAGTGTCTATGAATTTGTTTTTCCAGTCCACCAGGACTAACACACTGACCTTCTCAAAATACATGCTGATCACCCCTGGAAAATTTCTACTCCCTATGGAACAAGCTCATTTTTGTTAGCTGTTTTTCTCTCTATCAGAATGTTTTCTTACAATACAACTGTGAATTCACAGATATTAAGTCTAGGCACTGAATCATAAAAAAACCCCATAAATTCTTAGCGGGAAACTGAGATGAAGAACCCCTGATTCACAATAGAAACCCTGACTAGAAATTCCCTCTCCAGATGCTCATGAGCCAGAATCTTTCATTCATTTCATGCCCTTACAGAGCCCTGCAACACTGCTCCCTCCCTGCATAGGATGTTTGTACCTGTACTCACTTTGACTTCTCTCCGTGTGTCTTCCCCACCATTATATATGGACATGTGATTGACTTTTAGACTGTCCTTTCACTGACACGCGGTGTGTTCTTGGTAATTTCCCTGGAGATGGTAAACCAGCTTTCATGGAATCTGTATACCATGGGATATCAACAGTATTAATGAGACCCACTGCAGGCTGGAACATGGCTGATACAGGTCATGGAAGAGCTACTAAAAGTGAATCCAGAGTTTGCACAGTAGAATCTCAAAGATGTCTTATGCTCCCTCAAGTCTCCTTCAGACTCAACCAGTTGCACATAACAGTTGACATTTGCAAACACTGTATATGCCAGGCATGAAAACCATCACACATGTCAAATGCTTGCCACTCATCCCCACTTACACACACTTGCTCTCAATAAAATTACTTATTAAAATAGCTGCCTGAAAAACCCAGCTTAGTACAGACTACAGACTCCATGATGATTCTGTGTTCATACAAATTGCAAAATGGGGGCACTTGGAGATTATAGCACTGAGGATCTTCTCCAAGAACTATATTGTTGGGATTGGGGTGCTTTTTATCAGCAGAAGGAGGGCCTCTATTTGAAAATGCTGCTCCTGGAGACAATGAACCAGGTGCACAGATAAAGTAGTCGCAAAAACCTCACATTTCAATCCCTGAGCATTTTACCTCTGAGAGTTGCCCCCAAGAAGAGGAAGAAACTGACATATTGGCAGTGAGGCCTATTATCCCAGGTATATTAATCAGAGTGTGTAAGACATAAATTTGAATAAATAGATCATGAGACTATATGCAATGGACTATGTGGAGATTTGCATCCGAGTGGTAACTTTGTAATAAAGTTTAAAAGGAGTGAATCTGGGATGAGAACGTTGGCTTGTCCCTCAGGGAACACATTCCCTTCCATGGTTTTTCCATTCTCCAAGACCAAGGTCCTGTTCTTTCAGGACACAGAAAGCAATGAAGAAGATGGTTGAGGAAGTAGACATGAGAAGATTGAGGATGACTTTAAGAATAGAGGCAGTGACCCTCTACTCTCAGGGACTTACATCTTTCTAAGACACTCAGCAAAACCAAGAATACTTAAATTGTCAGATACACATTTCCTTTTCTGCAATAGATTACGGAAAATTATTAGATATTTAAAAGTTTGAAGGCCAGGTGATACTAGCAATCTCAGTGAATTCAGCCAAAAGTGGCTCCCATTCAATGTGTGCTGTAAATAGGAATGGATTTTGTGAGTCACTAAGAAGGAAGAGATTTTCTTTTTTTTCTTCTTTTTTTTAACATTTTATTAGGGACTCATACAACTCTTATCACAATCCATACATATACATCAATTGTATAAAGCACATCTGTACATTCTTTGCCCTAATAATTTTCAAAGCATTTGCTCTCCACT
Source organism: Tenrec ecaudatus (assembly GCF_050624435.1). Taxonomy (NCBI): domain Eukaryota; kingdom Metazoa; phylum Chordata; class Mammalia; order Afrosoricida; family Tenrecidae; genus Tenrec; species Tenrec ecaudatus. The sequence goes on from NC_134532.1 coordinate 42,492,930, forward strand.
TAAGTCCTTTTCATCAAGTCCTTTTTCCCCTCCCTCCCTGGTCCCCTCTCCCTCATGAGCCCTTGATAATTTAAAAATAATTAATTTGTCATATCTTGCCCTATTCGGAGTCTCCCTTCACCCACTTTTCTGTTGCCCATCCCCCAGGAAGAAGGTCACATGTAGATCCTTGTAATTGGTTCCCCCTTTCCAACCCACTCACCTTCTACCCTCCCAGTATCACCCCTCACACCCCTGGCCCTGAAGGTACGATCCACCCTGGATTCCCTATGCCTCCAGCTCCTGTCTGCACCAGTGTACAACCTCTGCTCTATCCAGACTTGCAAGGTAAAATTCGGATCATGGTAGTGGGTGGGGGGAGGGAGAGGAAGCATTTAGGAACTGAAGGAAAGCTGTATTCTTCATCGGTACTACATTGCACCCTGACTGACTGATCTCCTCCTCTAGACCCCTCTGTGAGGGGATCTCCATTGGCCGACAAATGGGCTTTGGGTCTCCACTCTGTACTTCCCCCTTCATTCACTGTGGTGATTTTTTTTTTATGATGCCTTATACCTGATCCCTTCGACACCTCGTGATTGCACAGGCTGGTGTGCTTCTTCCATGTGGGCTTTGTTGCTTCTGAGCTAGATGGCCGCTTGTTCATCTTCAAGCCTTTAAGACCACAGACACTATCTCTTTTGCTAGCCAGGCACCATCAGCTTTCTTCGCCACATTTGCTTATGCGCCTGTTTTTGAACGAAGATATTTTCATTTACAACTACACTCCTACATCTACTCCAGAGTCATTGTAGTGTGGAAAGAGTACTTGCAACACTAAAACAGTTACCTTTGACACAGGAAGACATGTATTATCCAGTCATCATTAATAAAGTTATTCACACCTAACCTTGCATTTTATACAGGATCTTATCCCAAACTATCTGAAATTCCTCACCTAAGGTTGTTTATCAATGGATACCGGTAATGTCTATGGGTATTGCTACACTTATAATTGAATTATTAATTTTTATTGTGGTATTGCAGAATTCTCTAGTTCTCTTATTGAATGTTTCGATTAAAAAAATTTTTCTTATTCTAAGTAAGACTGCCCATTTATTTTGTCTTCTATTGTGTGTATTTACTCTAATATGTGTTAAAATATGTGTATAACCTCAGACTAGGCCCCTAAGTTTGTACCTATTGATGATTTTTATAGCTCTGGATTTATGTTGAGGTTTTTAAAAAATAATTTTACTGGGACTCTTACATCTCTTATAACAATCCATACATAAATTACGTCAAGCATATTTGTACATATGTCTCCATCATCCTTTCAAAACATTTTTCTTTCTATTTGAACTCTTGGTATCAGCTCCTCATTTTATTCCTCCCTGCCCCATCCTCCCACTCTCAGAACTCTTGATAAGTGATTGTTATTATTTTCATATCTTACACTATCCACAGCTTTCTGTTTTTTTGTTGTTTTAAACGTTTTATTAGGGGCTCATACAACTCTTATCATAGTCCATACATATACATACATCAATTGTATAAAGCACATCTGTACATTCTTTGCCCTAATCATTTTATTTTCTTTCTTTCTTTTTTTACATTTTATTAGGGACTCATACAACTCTTATCACAATCCATACATATACATACATCAATTGTATAAAGCACATCCATACATTCCCCGCCCCAATCATTCTCAAAGCATTTGCTCTCCACTTAAGCCCTTTGCATCAGGTCCTCTTTTTTTTCCCCTCCCTCCCTGCTCCCGCCTCCCTCAGGAGCCCCTGATAATTTATAGATTATTATTTTGTGATATCTTGCCGTATCTGGCGTCTCCCTTCACCTCCTTTTCTGTTGCCCGTCCCCCAGGGAGGAGGTCACATGTAGATCCTTGTAATCGGTTCCCCCTTTCCAACCCACTCACCCTCTACTCTCCCAGTATCACCCCTCACACCCCTGGTCCTTAAGGTATCATCCTCCCTGGATTCCCTGTGCCTCCAGCTCCTATATGCACCCGTGTACAACCTCTGCTCTATCCAGACTTGCAAGGTAGAATTGGGATCATGGTAGTTGGGGGGAGGAAGCATTTAAGAACTGGGGGAAAGCTGTATTCTTCATTCTGTATTCTTCATTGATGCTATATCGCACCCTGACTGACCCACCTCCCCTAGACCCCTCTGTGAGGGGACCACCAGTGGCCGACATAAGGGCTTTGGGTCTCCACTCTGCACTTTTCCCTTCATTCACTATGGTAAGATTTTTTCTTTTTATGATGCCTTGTACCTGGTCCCTTTGGCACCTTGTGATCGCACTGACTGGTGTGCTTCTTCCATGTGGGCTTTGTTGCTTCTGAGCTAGATGGCCGCTTGTTTATCTTCAAGTCTTTAAAACCCCAGACACTATCTCTTTTGATAGCCTGGCACCATAAGCTTTCTTCGCCACATTTGCTTATGCACCCATTTGTCTTCAGCGATCCTGTCATGGAGGTGTGCAGCCAATGATATGATGATTTTTTGTTCTTTGATGCCTGATAACTGATCCCTTTGGAATCACTCGCTTACACAGGCTGGTATGTTCTTCCACGTGGGCTTTGTTGCTTCTGAGCTAGATGGCCGCTTGTTTACTTCAAGCCTTTAAGACCCCAGTCACTATCTCTTTTGATAGCCGGGCACCATCAGCTTTCTTCACCACATTTACTTGTTCGCCCACTTTGGCTTCAGCAGTTGGGTCAGGAGAGTGAGCATCATAGAGTACCAATGTAATAAACGAAAGTATTCATACATTGAGGGAGTGCTTGAGTAGAGGCCCAAGGTCCTTCTGCCACCTTAATATTAAACCTATAAATGTAGACAATTAGATCTATTTCCCCATCGTCATATATATGTTTGCATGTACATGTCTTTGTCTAGACCTCCATAAATGCCCCTTGACTCCAAGCTCCTTCCTCAATCTCCCTTGACTTTCCTCCTCCCCACCACCATGCTCCGTCCCCACCTGGGCTACAGCTATACCTCTTCTCTGCGCAACCTTACCCTTGATCGTTCCCCATCAGGCCTGCCACTCCCCCCTCACTACCATTTTGGGTCCCATGTTGTTCCCTTGTCCCTGTGTTTATTAACACCACTTCCTTACCCTCATCTCCCTCCCCCACCTGGAACTGTCTGTCCCCCCGGAACTGTCTGTCCTATTGTTTTTCCTCCAGATAGTTCATCCAGCCTGTCCTATTCAGACAGACCTGTGGAGACACTAACATGCACGAAAACAAGACAGAGGAAAACAAAGCAACAGTATACAACCAGACAATAAAACAACAAAAACCAAACACTGACAAAGAACAAAACAAAACACTTCACAAAAGAAACGCTTGTAGTTCGTTCAAGGATCGTTTGCTGGCCCTTAGGAGCGTTTTCCAGTCCAGACTGTTGGGGCACCACGCCCTGGCCCCAAAGTCCACTTTCAGGATTCCCTGGAGACCTTGCCACTCCATTCTCTTGCTGTTCCACTGCATACCCCCAGTGCTTTGCCTCGGTGTGGTGGGATCAGGTTAGGTGCAATTTCCACACTGTGTCTCCGGTGCTGTCCCCTGTATCGCCCTTAGTAACTGAGAGGCATCATGTCTCATAGTAGGGCCAGCCATGTTGTTCTCTCTGTGGACTGGCTGCTCTACTCAGGAACATCATCTTCACGACCTGGTGGGCCAGGCTGTGTTCCACTCTCTTCTTCTGCCCCTTCATCTGCTCCCGTGTGCTCTGATCAGATATGTCCATCTCCCGGAGCTGCAGAATCAATGTCATCCTTTGAAACAAATTCTTTTCGGGGGAGGGGCAGGAATCCACTTAATTTTTGGTGCTGGGGCCAGCCTCCCAGACCTCTCCACTGGTTCCCTACTCCACGCCAGGATATTGCATTCACACCTTGCGGCACTGGGTTGAAGTCTGGTCCCACTTTCCCTGTGGAGATATAAACAATACCCTCCCCTTGGGTGGATTAGCGCCCCATGCCCCCACTTCCCTTTTCTTCCTTATATTCAACCTATTATTTTCCTTTCACCACCTCCTCCACTGTTGTCTACCATGTGCATCCCTAGTTTTGATCTGGTCTCTGCCATACTACACATTCTTCACCCCAGAAATGTTTGTATACAGTAGCTTTTTCCCCTATGCCACTTTTGCATTAAAAAAATTTTTTTTAATGCTTACCTCAGCGGGCTCATGTTGTACTTTTCCTTTTGTGCCTGACTTACTTCGCTTAGCATGCCGCTATGTACCTCATACGTTCATCACTGCTTTTTAGTGATGCGTAGTACTCCATTGTATGTATATACCACAGTTTTTTAATCCAATCGTCAGTTGATGGAAATTTGGGTTGCTTCCAACTCCTTGCAATTTTGAACTGTGCCGCAATGAACATTGGAGCACAGATGTCTGGTCTTGGTTTGTTTCTTGCCTCTTCTGGGTATATGCCCAGTAGGGGGATTGCTGGGTCATATGGTAACTCTATTTCCATCTGTTTTAGGTATCGCCAGATTGATTTCCATAGTGGCTGTACGTACTTACAGTCCCACCAGCAGTGGATGAGAGTTCCTGTCTCCCCACAGCCCCTCCAACACTTGTTGCTTTCTGATTTTTTGAATTGGGCTACCTTTGAGGGTGTCAGGTGGTACCTCATTGTTGTTTTAATTTGCATTTCTCTTATGGCTAAAGATCAGGAACATTTTCTCATATGTTTGTTGGCCATTCGGATTTCTGCCCCTGTGAAACTTCTGTTTAAGTCCTTTGTCCACCTTTAAATTGGGCTATTGGTTTTTTTCTTTTTGGAAGCTAGCAGAGTACTGTAGATTTTAGTAATAAGGCCTTTGTCTGATGTGTCATTGCTAAAGATGTTTTCCCAGTCTGTGGACTCTCTTATTACTCTCTTGTTGAATTCTTTAGATGTACACAAGTGTTTTATCTTCAGTATATCCCATTTGTCGATTTGTGCCTCCTCTGTGTTTGTGTCCTTCCCTGTTTCTGATAGCCTGTGTATTCCCTGCGCCAAACTTCTCAAGTTGGTCCCAATTCCCTCATTGATGGCCCTAATAGTTTGGGGTTTAACTTCAAGGTCTGTGATCCACCTTGAGTTTATTCTTGTGCATGGAGTGAGATAAGGGTCTTGCTTCATTTTTCTGCACGTTGATATCCATTTTTTCCAGCACCACTTGTTAAAGAGGGCATCTGCTTCCCATTTGATCTTTTTGGGGCCCTTGTCAAAGATCAGCTGTGTGTATGCTGATGCTTTTATTTCTGGGTTTTCAGTTCTTTTCCATTGGTCTGAGTATCTGTCATTGTACCAATACCATGCAGTTTTGAGAACTGTGGCTGTATAGTATGTGCCAAAGTCAGGTAAAGCAAGCCCTCCCACGGTGTCCTTCTTATTGAGGCGTTCTCTGCTAATTCTGGGCTTCTTCCCTCTCCATATGAAGTTGGTAATCAGTTTTTCCATTTCTTTGAAGAAAGATGATGGTAATTGTATCGGGATAGCATTAAACTTATATAGTGCCTTTGGCAGAACTGACATCTTAACTATATTAAGTCTCCCAATCCAAGAGCACGGAATATTCTTCCATTTGTTGAGGTCGCTCTTGGTTTCTTGTAATAGTGTTCTATAGTTTTCCCTATATAGATCTTTTGTTTTTTCAGTCAAGTGTATCCCTAGATATTTCAGTTTGTGTTTGGCTATTGTGAAGGGTACCACCTTTTTGATCTCTTCTTCTGTGGTCTTATCTGATGTGTATAACAGTCCGATGGACTTCTGTTTGTTGATCTTGTATCCTGCCACTCTGCCAAACTCCTCTATTGCTTCCAGTACTCCCCTTGTGGAACTTTTGGGAATTTCCATATATAAAATCATATCATCTGCAAATAACAGTAGTTTCACCTCTTCCTTCCCCAGACGAATACCTTTGATGTCACTTCTTTGCCTTATGCTGTTAGCTAAAACCTCCAGCACGATATTAAATAGGAGTGGAGACAAGGGGCATCCTTGTCTGGTTCCCTTTTTCAGTGGGATTGTGTTAGTCTTTTCTCCATTGACTATGACTTTGGCTGTTGGTTTTTCATATATAGCTTGTATTGTCTTGAGGAACTTTCCTTCCATTCCTATCTTCGCTAGTGTCTTAAACAGGAATTGGTGTTGGATGTTGTCGAATGCTTTTTCTGCGTCTATTGATATTATCATGTGATTCTTATACTTTTTCATGTCAATGTGACGAATAATACTAATGGTCTTTAGTATGTTGAACCATCCCTGCATCCCTGGTATGAATCCCACTTGGTCATGGTGAATTATTTGTTTTATATACTTTTGTATTCTGTTGGCTAGTATTTTGTTAAGGATTTTTGCATCAATGTTCATTAGGGATATCGGTCTGTAGTTCTCGATTCTTGTGGGATCCTTGCCCGGTTTGGGTATCAGAGTTATACTAGCTTCATAGAAGGAGTTTGGGAGTTTGCCATCTTTTTCTATGTTCTGGAAAAGTTTGTGTAGGATTAGTATTAGTTCTTCCCTGAATGCTTGGTAGAATTCTCCAGTGTATCCATCTGGTCCAGGGGATTTTTTTGTTGGTAATCCCTTGATAACCTTTTCTATTTCTTCTATTGCGATGGGTCTGTTGAGATTTTTGATGTCCACCGAGGATAGTCTAGGGAGGGATTGTTTTTCCAGGAATTTGTCAATGTCTTCCAAATTGTTGAATTCATTGGAGTACAATCCTACATAGTATTGTGTAACTATCCTTTTGATTTCATTAGGGTCTGTTGTAATGACCCCTCTTTCATCCCTTATTCTTGGTATTGAGATTTGTTCCCTCCTTTCTTTGGTTAGGTTTGCCAATGGTCTATCGATCCTGTTTATCTTTTCAAAGAACCAACTTTTAGCGATATTAATTTTTTCCAAAGTTTTTTTATTTTCCCTCTCCTGAATCTCAGCCCTGATTTTTATAATTTCTTTTCTTTTGCTATTAGTAGGGTTGTCCTGCTGACTCAGCTCTAGTTTTTGTAAATTTTGTGTCAGCGTATCCGTCATGAGTCTCTCTTCCTTTCTCAGGTGTGCTTGTATTGCTATGAACCTTCCTCTGATGACTGCCTTTGCTGTGTCCCATAAGTTTTGGTACGTCGTGTGCTCATTTTCGTTGGTTTCGAGAAATTTCCTGATTTCGTCTCGGATCTGCACCAGTATGCACTCCTTTTGCAGCAGAGAGTTATTCATCCTCCAATTATTTGCTCTTATTTTCTTTGTCTTCCTTTTGTTGATTTCCAGTCTTATGGCACAGTGGTCAGAGAGAGAGGTCTGTATTATTTCAATGTGCTTAAATTTATGTCGATTTGCCTTATGCCCCAGCATGTGGTCTATCTTCGAATATGTGCCATGAGGACTTGAAAAGAATGTGAAATTTTTTGTATTTGGATGAAAAGCTCTGTAAATATCTATTAGGTCAAATTGTCTAATTGTGGAGTTTAGCTCTCTAGTCTCCTTGTTGAGTTTCTTTCCCTGTGATCTATCTTTCTCAGTGAGTGGTGTGTTGAAGTCACCCACTATAATTGTCGAGTCTGTGATTTCTTTTTTAATCTTTTGGAGTGTTTGGTTCACGTATTGAGCTGGTCTCTCATTCGGGGAATATATGTTTACAATGCTTAGTGGTTCATTGTCTATCATTCCCTTGAGCATTATATAGTGTCCCTCCTTATCTCTTTTTATGGTTTGCACTTTGAGGTCAATTTTATCCGAGATAAGGATTGCAACCCCTGCTTTTTTTGTATTGCTGTTTGCTTGGTAGGTCCTTCTCCAGCCTTTGATTCTCAGCCTATTTTTGTCTGTAGCCTTGAGATGTGTCTCCTGTAGGCAGCAAATTGATGGGTTGTGTTTTCTAAGCCATTCTGCTAGTCTCAGTCTTTTAATGCCTGAGTTCAGGCCATTGATATTCAGGGTTATTATCTCCATGTGCGGATTCTGTGATGCCATTTTGTACCTTTTGTGTTGGGAGTTTTCCTACTTTCCTTTATCATTAGTATGTGCTTTGTGTGTATTTCATTGACTTCTTTCCATCCTTAAACCATTTCTATCTTGGGGCCTGTTTTCTCTTTGTTGTGCTCTGGGTGAGGTTGTTCTATGCGTTGGTCTCTTATTTGTGCTTGGTGGGTGTTGTTCTTCTGCACATTCTGAGTCGGCGAGGATCTTTTGTAAGGCTGGGTTTGTTGTAATGTATTTTTTGAGTTTCTCCTTGTTTGGGAAGACTTTTACTTCTCCATCGATCTTAATCGATTATTTGGCTGGGTAGAGTATTCTTGGATTTGCGTTGTTTTCCTTCAACTTTTGGAATATGTTACTCCACTCTCTCCTTTTTTTCATAGTTTCTGCTGATAGGTCTCAACATATCCTTATGTGGTGACCTTTATATGTGATTGGTTTTTTACCCTAGCTGCTCTTATGATTTTCTCCTTTTCCTCAAAGTTGGATAGTTTCACTATTATGTGCCTTGGTGATTTCTTCTTGGGATCCCGTCGTGCTGGTGTTCTTTCAGCCTTCTGGATGGTTGCTTGGTTTTCATTCATTAAGCTGGGGAAGTTTTCCTCCAAGAATTCTCTCGCTACTGTTGCAGATGACTTCTTTGTTGTGTCTTCCACCGGTAGGCCAATAATTCTAATGTTGTTCTGCTTCATAGCATCAGACATAGCTCTTAGGTTTTTTTCGGCTTCTCTGATGCTCTTATTAGATTTTTGTTCACGTTTATTAAAGTCTGCTTGGCTGTCCTCCACGACACTGATGCGGTTCTCTGATTCCTCCAGTCGATTCTCAAGGAACATGATTTTGCTATTGTTTTTCATTATTTCCTCCTTAAGCTCCTGTATTTCCCTTTGGTGTATGGCTTTTATCTCCTCTATCATTTCATCCTTTTTCTGTATTGTTTCCCTCATGTCCTGCATGGCTCCAAGCAGCATTCTGAGAGTTTCTTTGTATGGCTTCTCAATGTCTGCTTCTTCTATGTGTGTTGCTATGTTCAGCACATCATCTGCCTTTGTCTTTTGTTTCTCCTGTTTTTTCGTTGAGGTAGTTGGGGCTGATGGCTGTTTACATTGAATTGTTTTTGAGGGACCAGGTGCCATTTTCTAGTCTCTCTTTGGAAGACTTATAGGAATGCTTCTTCGAACTGCCTACAGCTGATTTTGCTAGGTTATTAACCTACCACTTTATCTTCCTGTGGCTTCCCTATCAGGGGAGTGCCCCAGATGGCAGGTAGGCTGCCTGCCCCAGTGTTGCAGAGGCTGGGCTGAAGTTCCTGCTATTGGTTTGAATATTGATAAGTGTTGTCTGAGCTGCCTCATGTCCCCAGGTACACAGTCAGGAACTCCCTGGTGAGGAGTCAGAGGATTATCCCCTGGAGAGCAAGCAGGCCTTTCCCTAGCCTTGGACTATGTGTGCAGGGTGGAGCTCACCTAGCTGGGTTTGGCCCAGGTGCAAATGCCCTAGGGCAGTGGGAGTGGACCTTAAGTTTGCAATGGAGTGTGAGAGAGCAATTCAGGAACAAGAGGGGGATAAAAATTAAACAGTGAGATGGGACTGTGCAGGGGTGCTGGGAAGCGAGGGAAGGAAAAGCAACTATGCAGCTGAGTCCCACTCCCTGCCTGTGGACCTGCAAGGGCCCACTCCCTGCCCCAAGCCCCAGAGGCAGTCCGTAGCTGAGCCCCAAGAAGAGTCGCAAGAAAGCTGCTGAGCAGCCCCCAGAGAAGCAGGGGAGGGGGAAAGAGAGCAGAGATGTTAACTGATGCCGCAGTGTAGCTGAAGCTTGATCCCTGCCTATGGAGCTGTGGGGGTTTGCGTTCAGTCCCTGCTCAGCACACGCAGCGTGGCAAGCTGTGGCTGTGCCCCGAAAAATCCCCCGCGCAGCCCTCCAAGGCTGTGAGGGAATATAGAGCAGAGAAGCAAACAGAAGCAACAATGCAGCTGAACACCAATCCCTGCTGGTGGAGCCTCAAGGGCCCTGTCCCTGCCCTGAGGCAGGCAGGGGGAAACTGTGGCTGCACCGAGGCCAAGCCCTGCTGCAGGCTCCAAATGGTCCTGGCTTGGGCAGACACAGAGGCAAGGCTAGGGTGGAGGCCCAGCCGGCTTCCACTGAGGTAAGCTAAAAGCCCCCAACCCCTCAAAACCCCGTGGATCTGAGCCCACTTATCTTTATGATGCGCCTCCTGCGATCCAGTGGCGTTGAATTTCCCTCTGAGAAACTCTCCTGGGCTGGATTCTGCAGAGTCCCTCTGGTATGTGTTACTCCATCCCCATCTTCCCAGAAGTCTCCTCACAGCTTTCTTTAATCCATGTTTTTCTTGTTCATCATCCTGGGTGGGGGGTGTTGTACCTCCATCTTTGCGATATGTTTCTCATTTCTCCCCCAGCCCTTCCACCACCATCATGGTAGAGTTACTCCCATTATAGTACCTGAGGGGTTTATCTGTCCTGAATTCCATTTGTCGAGAACTCTTAGAGATCACTAGTATAGATCTCTGTGTCTAGCTGGTACATACTGTGGTCTAGCCAGATTTGTAACGTAGAACTGGGGTCAGGATAATGAGTGTGTGCATGTAAAGCATCAAAGAACTAGAGGAATGAACTGGGAGGGAAAGGACATTTATAGAGTTATAAATACAGGTGCATATATATATATATATATAATTATATATAATGATATGGACATAGATCTATGTACATATATTTATATTATTAAGGTAGCAGATAGGTATTGGTTCTCTACTGAAGTATCCTCTCAACGAAATAGTACTTTGTTATAAAAACATGACATTCTATGGTGCTCAACTTCCTGACATGATCGCTGAAGACAACATAAGTGCAAAAACAGTGTGATGAATAAAGCAGAGGATGCCCGGCTGTTGAAAGATAGAGCATCTGGAGTTTTAAAGGCTTAAAGATAAACAAGTGGCCATCTATCTCGGAAGCAGCAAAGCCCACATGGAAGAAGCACACCAGCCTGTGTGATCATGAATTGTCAACAGGATCAGGTATCAGGGATATTTAGACCAAAACCAACATTAATGAGAATGAGGGAGGTTGGAGTGGAGACTCAAAGCCCATCGTAGACAAGTGGACATCTCCTCACAGAAGGGTCACAATGAAGAAATGAACCATCCAGCGTACAGTATAGCACCTGTGAAACATACAATATTCTTCTGGTTCTTTAATGTTTTCTCCTACCCACTATGTGTAAATTGTTTTTGTTTGTTTGTTTGTTTTATCAATCTTGAGTTTGTTGTTGTTCGTGGGATGAGGTATGCGTCCTGTGTGATTCTTCTGCAGATGGAGATCAAATTTGTAATCACCATTTGTTGAATCGAGAAATTCTTTCCCATTCAGTATTTTTTTGGCTCTTTGTTGAAGGTTTTTGTATGTTTTCCAAAGTACCATGCAGTTTTGACTGCTGTGGCTTTTTTTGAGGCTGGGTAGTTGGAGGTCTCTTAGACTTCATTCTTCATTTTTTGCAGTTTATTGCTTATCCTGCATATCTTCCCTGTTCATATGAAGTTGATAATTACTTTTAACATTTCTGTATAGACTAAAGTTGCCACTTGGTCATTATTTTGTTGTAATTAGAGATTGTTTTCAGTGACACTTATATTTATATGATACTGATTCTTCTTATCCATGAACATGAGCTATTCTTCTACTTGTGTAGGTCTCTTTTGGTGTCTTGTTCTTAGGTGCCGTGAAATAGGTTTCTGACTTATAGCAACCCCATGCACAACACAAGGGAACACTATCTAGTCCTGCGCTACCCTCATAATTGTTCTATTGTTTGAGCCCATGCATGCAGCTACTGTGTCTCCATTGTGTTGAAGGTATTCCACCTTTCACTGATGTTGTGCTTCAGCAACTGTTCTCTGCTGACAACATTTCCTATATGTGTGAGATAAAGTCTTGTCATCCTTCACTCTCAGGAACATTCTGGCTGCACTGTTCTACAGTTTTGTTTGTACATATATTTATTTCTCTGAATTGTTTTAATCCTGGGTATTTCATCTTTTGTGTGGCTATTGTAAATGATCGTTTTCTTTGTTGCTTTTTTCCAGCAGTCTCTTCATTGTTTTACAGTAATATTATTTATTATTTTTGTGTTAATCTTATATTTTGACATATTGTCACACAAACTGTCTCATCTTTGTTTATTTCTACATTGAATATTATGTCTGTGAATAATGAGAAATTTACTTTTTGTTTGCCCAATTGTATTGTTATGTAATATTTCTCAATAATATTTCCAGCACAAAGGTGAATAAGAGTGGTGATAGGGGACATATTTGCCTGAGTCTTGTTTGCAAGGAGAATGCTATTAGTTTTTCCACAATTGAACTCAATGTTGACGTAAACCAATGGCACATAACAACGATGAAAATGTCCACGACCAAATGTATATATTAATATGATACATATATTGGCATATATATGAACATAAATTTCTACAAGGTTACAGAAAACTTTATTAAATAAAAATGTTGTTTCTAGTTTTATCCTTATTCAAGGCCAATACATATGTGAACTCAGGGTCTCTGTCTTTTAATGTACTGTCACAAAACAGATTTTAAGGATTAAAGAGCAATGTGGTCAAATCCAGGACTAAGGTGAACCTGATCCAAGCAACCAGTACTGCATGGAAAATCTCATATGCGTGGGAAATCTGTACAATGATTAAAGTAGACTGATACAGAGTTCATCCTTATGATTAGGTGTTGGGGGAATATTGAGGATATCATTGACTACCAGGATAGTGATAAATTTCTGTGTTGGAAGAAGTACCATAAGAATAATCCTTAGAAATTTGAATGTTGACAGTCAGATCAGAAACTGCTCAAGATTATGGAGGGGCCAGTCCCTGGAGAATGATATTTTTCTTTCTTATTAGAGGATAAACGAGGTGGATTGAAACTGTAACAATGTGATAAGACATGCCAAGTATGATGAAGATTTAGGATCAGGCAGTGTTTTATTCTGATGTACAGAGAAACACTATAATTAGGAGCAAATTCAATGACACATGACTACTTGGTTTGGATTGAAGAAATGTGATTTCCTAACCAGTTAAATGTTACCAAAAAAATTAGTGCTAGAAAAAGTATGACAAATGAAGGTTTAAATAATGAACTGAATCACTGTCCTGTGATAACTCTCTTTATCTGAGAATAATCAGGATTTACAAAAGACAAGCACTAATGTTCATGTCTAAGGTTGTTGCTGAGTGTGAACAGTGAAGAGTAAGATAAAAAGGAAAGCTTGGACTTCCTCTGCAACTGCTCCCTGCAGGCTTCCTTTACTACATGCAAGCTGAGCACCAGCTGCAGGTCCACCCCATTCCTGCTGGGGAGGTTTGTGTCTGGGCTCCCTGTGACTTCCACACACTGTGTCCCTTGTACAGTAATACATGGCTGTGTCCTCTGCTTTCCGGTCTGTCATTTTTAGAGTGATTGTGTTTGTTGGGTTGTCCCTGGAAATTGTAACTGTTCTTCAACCTGATGGAGAGTACCACTGAGTACTCCCACTTGGATTACTCCCTCCTGCCACTCACTCCAACCCCTTCCCTGGAGCTTGCCAAACTCAGTGCATGTGATAATCAGTGAAGGTAAATCCATAGGCTTTACAGGATAAGCTCAGAGAAGTCCCAGGCTGTGTCACATCTGCTCCAGACTCCACAAGCTGGATGTCACACAGGACACCTGAACAATGAGAACAGAGGCTAAGCTCAATCCAAACCACAGCACTTAGACCAGGCCTGATATAGGAGGGAAATTACCTTTGACAGTGATCAGAAGGGAAACACATATCAAAGCTGTCGACATGATGTGGATGAGTACAGACCAGGGATGCTCTGAAAGAACCTGCACACAGAGCATCAAGTGCCTTTCGTGATCAGAGGAGGAGGGACTGCATTAGCAAATTTTTTGTTCCAGTGGACATTTATGAGCCACCACCCATGGATTCCTGAGACCTGATGCTCAGAGTTACTCTGCTTGTTGCTCTATGGACCACATGAGAGCTGAAGGGCAGTGGCTGCTCCTCCCCAAACCTATGTATAGAGGGCAGGAAGCATAAGAAAGGAGGACAAATGTCAACAGAACACTCAAATAGGAAAAGGGGAGATAATCAGCGAAGGCAAATTCCCATGACTTTGAAGGACAAACTCACAGAACTCCCAGGCTGTGCCTATCTCTATTGCTGACTAGTGAACAAGAGAGAGAATGTACCACTGCCGAAGTCCTTCCATGGTATCAGCGCATATCACCAGTTAAATCCAGTAAGTGGCTGAATAGAGGAAGTGAACAGCCAACTGGAGTCTATGCCTCAGTTAGCGCTGTAAACTACTGTCCAAATGTTTTGTGTTAATGAAAGGAAATCCACTGTGTATGAAACCATGTCTGTACTAGCTGGTCCATATATCATATTACCAGTATGCGATTTCTCCTATAATATTACATGAAAAGCTGACCTTCAGGGACCTCTTTATGATCCTTCCTGTACATTGCAAAAAGTGGTTGAAAATGTTCCCGATATTAAAAACGAACTTTTACTCAATCCTGCTGTCACCTGGCAACAATTTACCTAAAATGGTATAAACACTGGTGGCATCTTGCTGATGATGTGTCTGAGGTCATCACAAAAGGTGACATTATTTTTTGTGGATTCCATGGCCATACTCTGTAACATTGAAATTGATCATATTCTCAACACCACCAGCACACACACCTCAGTTACAACAAAAGCATGATTTAGTTACTGTTTCTATCCTTGTGTACATTCCCTTTTCTGTTCACAAGTCAACAAATGGAGCATCAAAGGAGATACTCCTGGGGGTTTCTGGGTGCTGATTATTAATATGATTCCTATCTGGACGGTGTTCTAGTTGGTACCAAATAGATTGTGGGGAGACCACTCAACTTCCAGTTTGTGTAATACTATTACAAAATGAAGTCCTAACTGACCTCTCCTGGAATCAGGATTGGGAGAGATTGTGTAGAGTGGTCAATCAGGGATGAAAACTCTGTGATCAGTTGTGCAGATCACACAGGTGTGCATATGTTGTGGCCTACACAGGAGCTTCTGTGGCTTGCCTATGTCAATTACCAGTGAGATCATTAAAAAAAAAATAAAACTGGAACAGAGATTTATCCAGCAGATGATTGCAGCCATAGAACTTTCATTCTCACTGTAAAGTCAATGGTGAAACACTAAGACCCTTTCTTTATTGAAGTCACGGGAGAACACATGGGATAAAATATTTCTGTTGCTAGCTGATGTTTCAGTTCTGATGCAGCGGTCCTATGTAAAACAGAGTGAAACACCACCCAGTCCTCAACCATCCTCACAATTGTTCTTAGATTTGAGCCCAACATTGCAACTGTGTGCCTATGTATCTTGTTTAAAGTCTTCCTGCTTGAGCAAGAAAAGTCCTGTAGCAAAATATGCAAACACTAATGTATACATATTATCGTACACACAATAACATATATGCTAAATGTCAACACATGCACAGAAACTCACATATTTATATTTGTATTTTAACAGTTGCAGTAACATACATATGCATACTTTGAACAAATTAGCACATGCACGCACACTAGCATTATCAACCCTTCATACAGTACCCACTCAGAATAATAAATTCATATGCATTTACATAAAAAGATAAAAAAACACACCATAAAATATACTAGAATCAAAGCACTAAAAACAATGCGGACAAGACTGCAAGTTCTATCACATAGCATTACATATTAAAGAGTAGCACATATAATTAGCACAACCAAACACAGAGACATAAATTACATGCAGATCATATGCAGAGAGGTAGTTAAAGAATATGGAGGTCGGTGGCTGTGTTAGTCTGGGTACATTAGAGAAACAAATCCACAGAGACTCATATGTATAAGGAGAGTTTTATATAAAGTGTAAGTGCACATCAAGAAGACATCCCAACCCAATGATGCCCAAGCCCACAAGACCAACATTAGTCCATATACCTGACACCAATCCACAAAGTCCTCATGATGCCAACTGAATCAGTGAGCGTGTAAGCATCTCAGAGCTGGCAGGGGTCTGCATGTGGCTGCTGCAGCACTCCTCGGGGATGTCTTGCAGGAAGTGAGCCTTGCCAGTTGAAGCAGGGAACTGGCTAAGGCGCTGCACGCTGGTCCAACCATCAGAAAGCAAGAGA
This sequence comes from Tenrec ecaudatus, assembly GCF_050624435.1. Lineage (NCBI taxonomy): Eukaryota > Metazoa > Chordata > Mammalia > Afrosoricida > Tenrecidae > Tenrec > Tenrec ecaudatus. The sequence continues at coordinate 42,509,167 of NC_134532.1, forward strand.
CTCATGAACTGGAAAGGCGAGGTTCTCTGAGCCTTTTATCTCTCCGCCTTTCAATTAAGCTCACATGTGTTTATCAGCCAGGTTGGCACAATAATTGTTAACTCTCCCAGTGGCAGAGAAATTTTCTCTGCAGAAAATGTAATAAGTTTTGTTTATAAAAACAAAAACAAATTCCTCTTATGCTCCTGTTCATTTTCTCCCCTGTGGGTCCCTGTTGTCTTTGGATCTTGGGTGATCCCTCAAGCCCAGCCCTCTCCCTCCATTGGGGTTTGTGTCTAGGCTCCGACTGCCTTTCCTTCTGTGTGTGTCTGACTCAGAAATATCTGATCATAACTATACCAGTCATAGAGCTAGCAGAGGGAATTTCAGTCCCTGGCATGTCTCTAGAGAAGGATATTCTGATCTGGAGTGATGTTTGGAGGTCCTGCCATCCACTGAACATGTAGGTAACCATTGGATGCCCTGAACCGAATAGGACTTGTATAGTCCGTGGGAAAGGGACACAGGACTGGAAGGGAGGTGAGTTCTGTGGATGCAAATTGAGATTCAGAATAAAAGGTGTCTGCCTTTCCCTTCCCACACCTGTATCAATATTTACAACTACTAAATGAAACAAAAATAAGACAAATTTGAATTCAGAGAAATGATTGACTCTTAAATGAGTCTGGTGAACAGGGACAAACAGGTGTTGTGAATTATTATAATGAATGAACTCAGAGAGGAAAACTCCTGATTGCATGAATGGAGACAGGGTGACTTGACTTTGGACAGGTCTACTGGTCATAAGCTCTTTTAGTGTTCTTTGTCTGAAAGTATATAACAATAATAATAAAGTTAGATCTGGCGCAGCAGAGGGACAGTTGTCCCAGGTAAGGAAGTATTACAGGAGCAGAACTGAATGCAAGGCATAATGTGATTGAGGAAGCAGATGAGATGAAGAGAATTCAACCTAAACATAGGAATTATCAAGGAATATGGGAAGTTTAGGGGATTTAAGGTGAAAAAAAAACCCAGAAACTAAGTTCAAAATCATCATATCATTACAGGGAGGTTGGCTCATAGTGCTGACAGAAGTGAGGAGATCCACAATTTCCCTTAGGGTCAAGAATTTTCCTGAGAGGGACACGAATTCCCAGACACAACAGGAAGCCAGTGGTGATGCTCCACCACTGGGTCTTGTGCTGTGTGGGTCCTGAGAGCTCCCTGCAGTCCAGCCCCTCCTGCTAGGGGACATTCGTGCCTGGGTTAACCTCTAGTTCCCCTCACTGTGCGTTTTTTGCAGTCAGACATGGCTGTGTCCTCGAATTTCAGGTTGTCCATTTGATATCGTATGTTCTTGCCGTTGTCTCTGGAGATGGTGGATTGGCCCTTCATTCTGTCTGGGATGTCCTACCAATACTATAAAGATACGAAACCCATGGCAGCCCCTTCTCTGGAGGTAGACATACCCAGTGCATATGACAGCTACAGATAGTGAATACGCCTCTCACTGAACACCTGCAAACAGACATCCTGGTTACCAAAACTGTAACACATATTCACTGGCTCTCACTCATGCCCACTTACCACACACTTGCTATCCATCAAATCATCTTTTAAAACTCCAAAAAGTAACGGTCAGCTGAATGGAGATTCCATGGTGACTTAATGTGTTAAATTCTGAATGGGGACAACTGGAAATTCCAGTGCTGGGGCACCTCTGGAAGACTTTCAGAGTTGGGGCTGGGTGGTTCTCATCAGCAAGCGGGGAGGGGGGGGGGCTCTATTTGCATACCCTCTGCATATATATCCATAAGTGAAGTTGAATGACTTTTAAGAGGGTCATTTCAAGAGTATATAAGTATATTCTAGATATCTTGCAGATCCTGTGTGTGTGTGGTTCATTACACCGAGGCTGCTAAGCTCAAGGTCACTAGTCATTTTTTTTCAATCATTTTATTGGGGGAATCGTGCAATCCTTATCACAATCCATACATACATCCATTGTGTCATGCACATTTGTACATTTGTTGCCATCATCATTCTCAAAGCATTTGTTTTCTACTAGAGCCCTTAATATCAGCTCCTCATTCCACCCCCTCCTTTCCCCCTCCCTCTCCCTCATGAACTCTTCATAATTCAAAAATTATTTTGTCATATCTTACACTGTTCAACTTCTCCCTTTATCCACTTTTCTTTTGTCCATCCCCCAGGAAGGAGGTTATATGTAGATCCTTGTACTCAGTTACCCCTTTCTGCCCCACCTTCCCTCCAACATCCAGGTATCAACACTCTCACTACTGGTCCTGAAGGTGTCATCTGTCTTGGTTTCCCTGTGTTTCCAGTTCCTATTTGTACCAATGTACATCCTCTGGTCTAGTCAGATTTGTAAGGTAGAATTGGGATCATAATAGTAGGGGGAGGAAACATTTAAGAACTAGAGGAAAGTTGTATGTTTCATTGTTTCTCCACTGCACTCTGACTGACTCATCTCCTCCCCACAATGCTTCAGTAAGGGGGTGTCCAATTGCCTAGAGATGGGCTTTGGGTCTCCATTCTTCACTCCCCCTCATTTATAATGATAAGATTTTTTTTTTTTTTGTTCTTTGATGCCTGATACCTGATCCCTTCGAGACCTCGTGGTGACACAGGCTGCTGTGCTTCTTCCATGTCAGCTTTGTTGGTTCTGAGATGGATGGCCGTTTGTTTACCTTCAAGTCTTTAAGACCCTAGATGCTATATCTTCTGATAGCTTGGCACCATCAACTTTCTTCACCACATTTGCTTATGCACACAATTGTCTTAATTGATCGTGTCGGGAAGGTGACCATCATGAAATGCCAGTTTTATATACCAAAGTGTTTTTGCATTGAGAGAGCACTTCTACAAAAGACAGATTTTAAGGATTAAAGACCAACGTAGTCAAATCCAGGACTAAGGTGAATCTGATGCAAGCAATATTAAAGCTACAAAATGCTATGAAATAGCTATTCCTGAATATCTATGGAAGCAGAAACTCACATCTGGGCTCACTCCTACACCTGCTCTAGGATCCTGGGCTTGTGCTGTTTATGCATGGTTTCCCCCTTCTGGTCTGAACACCCCTTGCATCTCAGTTCCTCCACCTGTTCTTCAGGGAGGTTTGTGTGAGGGCCCACACTGATGTTCCCTCACTGTGTCTCTTGCACAGAAATACACACCCATGTCCTCTTTGGTCACAGAGCTCAGTTGCATGGAGAACTGGTTCTCCGATGTGTCTGGGTTGATGACTAGATGATCATTTAGAGATGGTGCATAATCTCTGTTTTACTTTGTTCTGTAGTAAGTCCTTCCCAGCCACTCAAGACCTCTTGCAGGGTGCTGCCTGATCGAATCCTAAGTAGCACTGATGCTGGAAACAGAGTCCCCGTGGTGGGGCAGGTGAGAATGAGGGTCTGTGAAGTCCTCGCCATTTGAGGACCAGACTCCTGCAGCTGCACCTGGGACAGGCCACCTGAAGACATAGGAAATAAATATTAAACACACCATCTGTCAGTTAATCTGCTGTGAAGGATTCCATATCCCCTTGACACTGTCCCGATGGGAGACCTAGCACCATGAGAATAAAGAGGAAGGAATCCGACATTTCTGGAGAAAACTCACCCTGATTCAGCAGTTGCATGTGTCCCCTGAGGGCGAGGAAGCATTTAAACAGGAAATCACGTGAGGGATTTGCCTATGAGTGTCAATGGCTGGATAAGGGCTGGAGACTGTGAACAGCTCATGGGAACATAGGTCCTATCACTCCAAAAGCTATTTTCTCCAAGACTCGCACCTGTACATGTGGGACCAAGACAGTTAGCAGAGTGGACGTATTTGGATGCCTACACATAGGCTCAGCTTAGTGTCTTCCCAGATGGAAGTGTTCGCTGTCTTAAGATGGTCAGGGTCCAGGTTTATCTGTATTGTTTGATGTGAACATATCCAATTTTCTTTTTATTTCACTTTAAAAAAATAAATCATTTTATTGGTTTTTTTTACACTTTATTAGGGGCTCATACAACTCTTATCACAATCCATACATGTACATACTACAATTTTATAAAGCACATCCGTACATTCTTTGCCCTAATCATTTTCAAAGCATTTGCTCTCCACTTAAGCCCTTTGCATCAGGTCCTCTTTTTTTTCCCCTCCCTCCCTGCTCCCCCCTCCCTCACGACCCCTTGATACATCATAGATTGTTATTTTGTCATATCTTGCCTTATCCGGAGTCTCCCTTCCCCCCCTTCTCTGCCGTCCATCTCCCAGGGAGGAGGTCACATGTGGATCCTTGTAATCAGTTGCCCCTTTCCAACCCACTCACCCTCCACTTTCCCAACATCGCCCTTCACACCCCTGGTCCTGAAAGTATTGTCCAGCCTGGATTCCCTGTGCCTCCAGCTCCCATATGCACCAGTGTACAACCTCTGCCGTATCCAGTCCTGCAAGGTAGAATTCAGATCATGGTAGTTGGGGGGAGGAAGTATCCAGGATGGGGGGAAGCTGTGTTCTTCATCGGTACTACATCCCACCCTGACTGACCCATCTCCTCTCCTAAACCCCTCTATGAGAGGATCTCCAGTGGCTGCCAAATGGGCCTTGGGTCTCCACTCTGCACTTCCCCCTTCATTCAAAATGGTATATATATATACATATATATATATATACACACACATACACATATATACACATATATACACACATATATATACATACACACATTCTTTTTTTTTGCATGATGCCTTATACCTGGTCCTTTTGGCACCTCGTGATCGCACAGGCTGGTGTGCTTCTTCCATGTGGGCTATATTGCTTCTGAGCTAGATGACCACTTGTTCACCTTCAAGCCGTTAAGGCGCCAGAAACTCTCTCTTTCAATAGCCGGGCACCATCAGCTTTCTTTGCCACATTTACTTATGCACCCGTTTGTCTTCGGCGATCGTATCATGGAGGTGTGCAGCCAATGATATGATTTTTTGTTCTTTGATGTCTCATAACTGATCCCTTCGGGACCACCCGATCACACAGGCTGCTGTGTTCTTCCATGTGGGCTTTGTTACTTCTGAGCTAGATGGCCGCTTGTTTATCTTCAAGCCATTAAGACCCCAGACACTATCTCTTTTGATAGCCGGGCACCATCAGCTTTCTTCACCACATTTACTTGTTCACCTGCTTTGGCTTCAGCAGTTGCGTCGGGAGGGTGAGCATCATAGAGTGCCAATTTAATAAAAGAAAGTATTCATGCATTGCCTGAGTAGAAGCCCAAAGTCCTTCTGCCGCCTTAATACTAAACCTATAAATATAGACACAGAGATCTATTTCCCCATCCTCATATATATATTTGCATGTACATGTCTTTGTCTAGACCTCCATAAATGCCCCTTGACTCCTAGCTCTTTCCTCCATCTCCCTTGACTTTCCTCCTGCCCTACCACCATGCTCCATCCCCACCTGGGCTACAGCTATCCCTCTTCTCTATGCAACCTTACCTTGCTCATTCCCCCAGGTCTGCCACTCCCCCCTGACTATCATTTTTGGGTACCGTATTGTTCCCTTGTCCCTGTGTTTGTTAACACCACTTCCTTACCCCCCTATGTCCCCCTACCCCAAGTCCCCCCGAAACTGTCAGTCCCATTGTTTTTCCTCCATATAGTTCATCCAGCTGGTCGTATTCTGGCAGACCTGTGGAGGCACTAAAACATGCACGAAACCAAGAGAGGAAAGCAAAGCAAAAGTATACAACCAGACAACTAAACAACAAAAACAAACCACTGACAGAGAACAAAACAAAACACTTCACGAAAGAAAAGCTTGTAGTTAGTTCAAGGATGTTTGTTGGCCCTTAGGAGTGTTTTTCAGTCTTGTCTGTTGGGGCACCACGCCCTAGCCCCAAATTCCACTTTCAGGATTCCCTGGGGGCCTTGCCACTCCATTCCCTTGCTGTTCCGCTACACTCCCCCAGTGCTTTGCCTTGATGTGGTGGGATCAGTTCAGGTGTGATTCTCACACTGTGTCTCCGGTGCTGTCCCCTATATCGCCCTTAGTCACTGATTGGCATCATGTCTCATAGTGGGGCCAGCCCTGTTGTTCTCTCTGTGGACTGGCTGCTCTATTCAGGAACATCATCCTCACGGCCTGGTGGGCCAGGCTGTGTTCCACTCTCTCCTCCTGCCCCTTCATCTGCTCCCATGTGCCCTGATCAGATATGTCCACCTGCCCGAGCTGCAGAATCAATGTCATCCTTTGAAACAAATTATTTTTTGGGGAGGGGCAGGAATCCACTTAATTTTTGGTGCTGGGGCCAGCCTCCCAGACCTCTCCACTGGTTCCCTACTCCACGCCACAATGTTGAATTCACACCTTGCGGCACTGGGTTGAAGTCTGGTCCCACTTTCCCTGTGGAGATACAAACAATACCCTCTCCTTGAGTGGGTTAGTGTCCCATGCCCCCGCTCCCCTTTTCTTACTTATATTCATCCTTTTATTTTCCTTTCCCCTCCTCCTCCCCCATTGTCTACCATGCGCATCCCTGGTTTTGATCTGGTCTGTGCCATAGTACACAGTCTTCACCCCAAGAATGTTTGTATACAGTAGCTTTTTCCCCTATGCCACTTTTGCATTTTTTTTAATACTTACCTCAGCGGGCTCATGTTGTACTTGTCCTTTTGTGTCTGACTTATTTCGCTTAGCATGATTTCCTCGAGTTCTTCACATGCCGGTATGTGCCTCATACATTCCTCACTGCTTTTTAGTGATGCGTAGTACTCCATTGTATGTATATACCGCAGTTTTTTAATCCAATCGTCAGGTGATGGAAATTTGGGTTGCTTCCAGCTCCTTGCAATTGTGAACTGTGCCTCAATGAACATTGGAGTACAGATGTCTGGCCTTGGTTTGTTTCTTGCCTCTACTGGGTATAAGCCCAGTAGGGGGATTGCTGGGTCATATGGTAATTCTATTTCCATCTGCTTTAAGTACCACCAGATTGATTTCCATAGTGGCTGTACATACTTACAGGCCCACCAGCAGTGGATGAGAGTTCCTGTCTCTCCACAGCCCCTCCAACACTTGTTGCTTTCTGATTTTTTTTTAGTTGGGCTACTTTGAGGGTGGCAGGTGATACATCATTGTTGTTTTAATTTGCATTTCTCTTATGGCTAAAGATCCGGAACATTTTCTCATATGTTGGTTGGTCATTCAGATTTCTACCCCTGTGAAATTTCTGTTCAATCCTTTGCCCACCTTTCAGGTGGACTATTGGTTTTTTTCTTTTTGGAAGCTTGCAGAATATGGTAGAATTTAGTAATAAGGCCTTTGTCTGATGTGTCATTGCTAAAGATGTTTTCCCAGTCTGTGGACTCTCTTATTTCTCTCTTGGTGAATTCTTTGGATGTACACAAGTGTTTTATCTTCAGTATATCCCATTTGTCAATTTGTTCCTCCTCTGTGTTTTTGTCCTTCCCTATTTCTGATAGCCTGTGTATTCCCTGTGCCAATGTTCTCAAGTTGGTCCCAATTCCCTCATTGATGGCCCTAATAGTTTGGGGTTTAACTTCAAGGTCTGTGATCCACCTTGAGTTTATTCTTGTGCATGAGTGAGATAAGGGTCTTGCTTCATTTTTCTGCATGTTGATACCCATTTTTTCCAGCACCACTTGTTAAAGAGGGCATCTGTTTTCCCATTTGATATTTTTTGGGCCCTTATCAAAGATCATTTGTCTGTATGCTGATGCTTTTATTTCTGGGTTTTCAGTTCTTTTCCATTGGTCTGAGTATCTGTCAATGTACCAATACCATGCAGTTTTGAGAACTGTGGCTGCATAGGAGAACATATCCAATTTTCATTCACATTTCTTCTTTCATTGTGAGATCTGAGAGCTATGCACACACCAGGAATCCTCTCCACTGAGGACAAATCATTGAATCAAGCAAGCAAATCAACAAGCCAGCAAATAATATTTGCTCCCAAACCAAACTCACTGTCATCGAGTCTTTTCTGAATCTCAGAGACCCTGTATGGTTAATAGAACTGTTCTGTAGGATTTTTGGTAGAGTGTCACATTTTATAAATAGTCTCTGGGTCAGATAACCTCCTATTCCTGACAAGGACTAACTAGTTATTTTAAATCCATGAACTTTCATTCAATAACCAGACACTTAACTCAAAGTGTCACTCAGGTATGCATACCTCTTTCCTATGGGTCTATATTACATGGGACTGTGCTGTCATGTTGAGGATTAAGAAGACCATGAATTTAACCATTGGTTAGGACTTTCAATCACATTATATGCATGTGAATGCTAGACTGTGTTGAAGGAGGACTGGAGTAGTGCTTCATGGACCTTGATAGTGTGGGTGAAGAATATTGAAGATACCATGGAGTGTCATAAAAATAAACTGATCTGTCTTAAATGGAAGCACAGCCAGAAAATTTCTTAGGAGTAAGAGTGGTGGTACTTTCACCTCACACACTGTGGCCATGCTATGAGGAGAGAGCAGTACCTGGAAAAAGACTCCATGCTCAGTAAAGTTGACGGTCAGTGAAAAAGAGGAAGCTCCGCGGTGGCATGGATTGATACAACAGGGGCAGCCATGAGATCAAGCATAACCAGGGTGATAATGGTGCAATATCAGCCCATGCTCTGTTCTGTTGGACACAGGGTTGGTATAAATTGTAACAAACCCAAAGGTAACTCAATAAACAAAAATATGTCAAATCACACAACGGAACTCCTCACAGGCTCTTGTAGAATAACAGTTCTCAGAGTCTGAGAGGCAGGGGCAGATAAATATGTAATGTCACGTTGAATAAATACACAGCAAGAGGAAGTGGGTCCCAAGTTACCAATCCAGGTAAGCCAGGGGGGCTGTACAAAAATGAAATGGGGCCCTAATAAAATGTAAAAAAAGAAAAGAGGAGAAAAAAAATGATTAGGGCAAAGAATGTACAGATGTGCTTTATACAATTGATGCATGTATGTGTATGGACTGTGATAAGAGTTTTATGAGTCCCTAATAAATTGTTAAAAACAAAAGAAAAAAAATGAAATGGGGAAGCTTTACTTGGAATAAGCAAGGAGTGAGCCAGAAGAATCCCAAAGGCAAGCTGCTTAAGGGAAAAACAGTGAGGAGGGTGGTTTATAGTTGTAGGTATGTACACAACGAAGGAAATGTAGGGGATAGTGGGTATATACCAATTTCACAGCAACATTCCTGAGTATGCATCAGGGTGGGGTTGTGACTTTTAAAAAGAGATGGATTTTTCATAATTTCTCCTTCTAAGTGTCTTCTGATTTGATGTGGAGATGTCTTTCTGTTCCATGTTGACCTGAACTTGGGACTCTCTTTTCTCTGCATGTTTGCCAAGTATATTTAGATATAACTGATATTAGGTTGGTGGAATGGTATACTTTTCCAGAAATAAATGTGTCAACAGAGTATCAGGAAGGAAAATACAGAATAATTATCGGCACTATATGACATATATATATATATATATATATATATATATATATATATATATATTTCATCATCGTGTGTCAATATGCCATATCCCAGGGGAGGTCCCATGGGCAAGTGTGAAATTTAGAGTGTTGCACAAGGTTAAGCAGGTTGGGCAGTGGTTTCACACAGAATGTCCAATGACTTCATTGTTCTTATTTTGGAATCTGATTCTTCTTGACTAATTTATTGGTAGTAAATAGATACTTTTCAACAAAGATTAGCTACTAGATTAATAAAAATAAAATTTCCTTAAGATGGCAACTCTATTTCCATGTATTGTTGCTTTTATATTCCTCTTGCTCTGTCCCTTCCTCCATCCTTCCCTCACGCCCTTGTTTCTTTCCTTCCTTTCTGGATGTAGCAGTAATTGATAAACAGCCTTGAGAAAAATGTGCGTACTATCTCATCTTCCCTCATTCCTGTCAAATAGCAAAAGGGTTTCTGTTAAAAATTAAAGAGTTTATTTTGGTAACCAAACAATCCAAGGATTGGCAGTAGTACCTCTCAGGATTCACAATGAAGAGCAGAGAGATAAATGGCTCCATGAGCCTCGCCTTTCGAGTTCTTGGGTATCTTGCTCTCTGATGGTTGGACCAAGGTGCAGCTGCCTTACCAGTTCCCTGCTTCAGCTGTCAAGGTTCACTGCTTGAAAGACATCCCTGAGGAGAAGCCCCATGTACTTACCCTGATGCACCCCTGGGTGCTGAAGCAGCTATGTGGAGACCCCTGCCAGTACTGTGATGCCTACACTCTTCTCTGATTCGGAATTCCTCCTGCAGTCAGCGTCATTGCGTGTGTTTTGTGAGATGGAGGAGGACTTTGTAGGTAGGTGTTCGACATATGGGCTAATGTTGGACTTGTGGGCTTGGACAGCACTGGGTTGGGAAGCTTTCTTAATGTACACTTACTTGCCTTTTATATAAAACTCTCTTATACGTATGGATTTCTGTGAATTTGTTTCTCTAATTTACCCAGACTTACACAGTATGTTTCCTATATGTCTATGAGGTCAGTAAATTGTGTTATCAAGATTTATTATCCAATTGATCTTTTGAGTTGTTGTGTAAAACTCAGAGGGGCATATTTAGCTCTAATACTGTAAAATTATGTTTTTCTGTCTTCAAGTCTATAAGAGTTTGATTAATATATTTTGAGGGTCTGCCATTGAGTGCATATATATATATATTTTTTCATCTTGCTCTTTTGTTCCTTTTGTCATATAATGCCCTCATTTGTTTTCCGTGAAGGATTCGGCCTTGAAGTCTATTTTATTATTAATTTTTATTGCTAGTACTCCTTTTTAAAATTGTTACTTGTTAATATTGCTTTTTTATTGCCATTTTCTTGATATATTTTCTTCTATCTTTCATTTTTAGATTATATTTGTCTTTATGTCTCAAATGTGTTTCTTGTAAGCATAGAATTATGGGTCAAGTTTCCTTATCCATTGTGCTTGTCTCTGCCACTTTAGAGGTGCATTGAATCCATTTACCTTCCATGTCATTATTGATGTGTCTGCATTTATTGCTGTCATTATGCCTTGCGTTATCTTTCTTGTTTTATCCGCCATTTGTGGAATTATTGATATTTTCCCTGAATTTTTCTGCTCTCAGTTCATTTTACATGTTTTCTCTTAATTTTTGTAATTATTTGTAATTCTTTATACTCTGCACTTGTTCTTTTGGATTAGCTTTTTTTCATTCTTTCCATTGTCCTTGAAAATCTTAATAATTATTTGCTTCCAAACAATAATATTGGCATAGAAAACGTTTTTGAGGTCATTCTAAGGGATGTTTATTGAATAATACACATTTGTGAGTATTCGTTAGAATGAAAAGCTTCAAGATACATTAGAGTGTGTGGAGAAAATTTCCAGTCAACATGAGAATACATTTTTGCATTAACTATTATAATTTTGACTACAGATGCCACTAGTTAGTATCCTGGAATGTAAACTGAGATCTCATTAATACTTACTACTCTGAAGTCTGCCTTTGGATAGATGCTGAAAGACAGACAAAGCCCCTTCCAATGAAGAGAAGGCAGGTTCCAATGCAGGAAGTTTCTCAAGAGTCACTGCACGGTGTCCCTAGAGAGATGCTGACAAGGTGGGGAAACCACAGCTTCTGACCACAGCTGCTCAGAGGAAAGCATCACTGAATTCATTCCTTGGCATCTGCTGAAAACAGGGCCTAAAGAACATTCTGAGAAAGTAGTTTTCAATTTCCTCCTCTTGTGAAACATTTACTATCTTTTGGGATCAAACTTGTCCATCCAATGAGTTCTCCCTTCATTTTGACTCCAATGAATGATCTTACTAATTACTCCGCCCACCAGACAAGTCATTCCAGTTCACCTGTTCCTGGTGTCAGGGGTCTCTCTATGCCTGGAACACTGTTTCTGCATCCAGGAAGACAATGTGTAGCAAGCATCACTAAGGACATGTCACAAAGTTATCCCCAGAAATCACAACTATTTTCTGAGACATAGAAATCATTAGTCATTCACTGCCAAGAGTGCTCAGAGAGCAATTCAGAAAGAATCGCTGAACCTGGGCAGTAGGAGGTCACTGAGCTCAGTACATTTAAATCATGCATTGAATGCGTGAATCCAGATTCATGCTGCATTTCATTGTCAACAGGTTTTGAGTAGTGCATAGGGTGAGAATTGCCATGATAACCTGTTTTCAAGAAGGAAAATGGGTTCAACAGGATGACAATGAACTATTATAGTCACTTTACTATTTTTACTACAACCAGAGAATACTAGTTCCTCCTTTCAAGTTGGCAGTGAGGAGAAAATTTAGAGTAAGACAAAGAAAAACTGTCCATGGAGATGCTGACAGCTGAGAGAGGAGCCCCTCATTCCAACAGGAATTCCTCCCTGTCATTCATTTATGCCTGCTTAGGGCTGAGCGCCTGTGCTCAGCGGGTCCTGCTGACCAGTGTCTTCCCTGCAGGGGAGGTTTGTGTCTGGGCTCACACTGACTTCCCCTCGCTGTGACTCTTGCACAGTAATACATGCTTGTGTCTTCAGCAGTCACGGAGCTCAGCTGCAGGTAGAACGGATTCTTCGATGTGTCTCTGGTGATGGAGAGTCAGCTTTGTTATGACGGGTTAAAATATGCATTACCATTAAAGCATATGTGTCCCAACCACTGCAGCCCCTTCCGTGAGGTCTGGCGGATCCAGCTCCAGCAGTAACCACTACTTGTGATGGAGAAACCAGAGACAGAGCAGGTGAGGGACAGTTTCTGGGAGGGCTTCACCAGTTCTCGACCAGGCTCCTGAAGTTGCACCTGGGACAGGACACCTGCAAACAAAAAAGGATGGTTCTTGTCATTCACTTCAAGTCACAGCCATCCCTATAGATACAAGTCAGATATCTGAAACTCCCACCTTGGGGAACTGTCACCAGGCACAGGAGAACACATATCAATAGCATCTTTAGACCACAGCTCTACTTTTCCAAAAGACCTACTGCCCTGTCTAAAGACAACTGATAGTTTTCCCAGCCCAAGGGTGAAATTTACCGTAGTGCCTGAAGAATGATTTGCATGTGACGGAGTCTAGTCCTTATAATCAGAAAGTGATAGAGAACAAACAACCCTCTACCTTCTGAGCCCATTCTAGGGGAACTCTTTGTTCGAACTCATATTCCTGTTAGTCTGTAATGAGAGAGCACTTGACCTAAGTGGTGTGTATTAAAGATCAAAGGAAAACCAGTTATTTATGAGCTCCATGTTCCCTCCCTCCAGCCCCTCAACATCTCTGCCCTGCCTTGGACTCCTGTATGTCCTGTGCCCCAGAGAGTGGACAGAATATCATTTGTTGAAAGCATCAGATGGACACCAGGGTATTGTCATCACATACAGTCTCCATAAATCTTTTCTTTCCACTCCAACACTTCCTTATCAATCTCCTCAGTCTTCAAGGGTTTTCTTTGGGCCCCTGCCATCGCCAACTCCAGCACTCCTACAAACAACGCGTCTCAGGTTTTGATAACTAAGGCCAATCCTAATGTAAGTAAAGAGATTCAAGTGTCAGAAGGTCACAGCGAGGAGGTTTCCAACTGGAGAATGTTGGCCCCAGAATAGAATAGAATATTTTCAACTCTATAACTTCTAATTGATGCAAGACTGTAAGATGAGAGTCCCTTGGTTTGCCAGAGGAGATGCAAAATTCGGGCAAAACCAGTCAGGAGATCAAGTAGAAAGATACAGCAGAGCAGTGAGTGGAAAATCAAAGCTAACGGGGGCAGAATAAAAATGACAATGTTGCAGGTTTGGAACAAAAAGACATCTGCTTGAGACCCAGCAGGCACCCTGAATTAAAATACTTTCTATCCAGGCAACTAATCCTCAAAATTTAGGGGATGACCATAGACACTATTTAAAATGTCCCTTTCCCAAAATGTGAGCATTTCCAACCAAAGTCAACCTCTACATTTGTTCCCTGGACATAGCCCCCTGATAACTGTTCGGGTATGTGATCTTTGAGGTTATTCCCTAGACTCAGGAAAATAGCTCATCTTACTGACTATGGAATCAGTGGGACTGTCTCTAAACATGCAGTTTACCAAGCCATTCCCCATTCAGATTCCTTCCTCATTCCTCTCCATCATAACAAATATTATTTTCCCCAGATTAGGATTGGCCACACTCATTTTTCTGGCCATTTATAATATTTTTAGATATCTGTATAAATATATATATATCAATGGTGTGACGATCTGAGTCCAAGCTTGTGGTCACCTGGAACTCTCTGGCCCAGAATTTGCAGATGGGAATCAGCCATTGCTTTGCAAAAAAGAATCATAAATTTCACCAAAATCCAGGAATTCAAGCACAGGACATTATCTTTGATCATTTGGAGATCATTGAGTTAGTTTACTTTTCAAATGCAAACTGATATGGCATCACTTTGTCGTCATTTCAGCAAACTCCCATCTCACAGCATCTGTACTTCTTGGCTCAACAGTTTTAAGTTCCATCCTGTGATGAAGCTGCACATTAGTCCAAGTCACCTTCCTGTCTGACTGTGACTGCCATGGTCATCTCAGTTCATTTCATGACAGTGGTTAGTATGGGAGTGCTTCAGTGTCACCTGATGACTGTCTGCACATAACTGTATATATCTGTCTGCACATAACTTTCCTGTCGGCTCTACTAGACATATCCCGAATGAGCTCATGAGTACTCCCTGAACTATCCAGGAATATTTTGGACTCTGAACCCAGATGTACTGGGCTTGTTTTCCAACCAAACATGGGGTTGGATTTGGTCAGTCATTTACTCAGATGCACTAAGTACCTCAATATTCTGGAATGTCAAAATGATCTAAAATATGATCAAAGGAATATACAATCAAATTTAAACTGGCTGTGTTCAGTTAATTGGTAAATAATAAAGTTTTGAAGCTAAAAATTCTAATTTTGTTTCTGTTTTTCTGACTGTGTCTAAGAGATGGCATGGAGGAGAAGATCCCATTCCATATCTTATCTAGTGCCCAATTGAAAAGCTCAACAGATGAATGGAGCCTTTTCTTCCAAGATGACTTTGTCTTAAGTCTGGCCAGCTGGCCTGGTTGTAAGCTAGGAATGCATACAGGGCTGAGGACCAGGACCTTGTTCTAGCACCTGGATCTCCTTTGGCCTAAGCTTCCTCTCAACATGGTGCTTGCGTGTCTCCTGAAAGTCATGAGTTAAATAAAATGAAAGTTACATTAAAATTTATTTTCACTTCTTTTTAAATTAAAGATATGAAATGAAATTATTTAAATTAACATGGTCTCTAAGAGTTGACACATTATAAATACTTTGGGTAATTATATACACTCAGCCCCACAAGGGAAAGTGTTGAGTTTTACTCAGGAATAAGCACCTCTCCTTGCTTCAAGCACAGGAGCACACTATTCCAAGGGCCCCAAATGTGTCCTCTGAAACCAATCACTTCTTCTGCCCTGATTCCCAGTCAGTGGCTTAGGATGGAAGCAGGATTTAGGCCACCAGTTTTTTAGACCCACCTGCCAGCTCTGATGAGCAATTATGGCTTGAGGATACCATTATGCTCTTTCTGGTCTACCCTGGACTGAGCAAAATTCAGGGAAACCATCCTATATCCTCTCCTCCTAATATCTATTACTGGGCACAGGGTTGCATCAGAGCTGACAGGTCCTTCAGCTTTGCCTCGTTCCCTCTGCATGATGTGCCTCCATGTGTGGCTTTTAGTGTTTGATACAAACCCACACATCTAGAGAGATCCTCAAGGGAAATGGTGAGCTAGAGAGGAAGCCCCGCACACAGACAGGAAGCCAGCTTTTAATTCCTCTCTGGTCTGCTGAACTGAGCCCTGGGCCTGAGGGTTGTCAGCAATCATTGTAGTTCAGTATCCCACTGTAGGGAGATTTATGTATAAACGTTTAATGATTCCCTTTACTGTGTCTCTGTTTTGGTGATACAGGTTATGTCCTTACCTTTGAGCCTGACTATTTGAATATGGAGAATGTTCTTGTCCTCTCTGGGGACTGCCAGTCAGCCACCCACTGAGCTTATGTAGGATGTGTACCAACATTAGTACTAGTAATTGAGACCCACTGCAGGCCCTTCCCTGGAGCTGGCTGATGCAATCCATGTCATAACTGCTGCTGGTAAATGCAGAGACAGGACAAGAGAGACAGGAGAGTCTCAGACATTGTTTAGTCGGCCTTGGGTCTCCCCCAGACTCTACCAGCTGCCCTTTACCCTGGACATCTGGAAACACAAAGACATCCTATTTCTAGGAAACTATCACACATATCCACTTTTTGTCTAGTTCATCATCTTTTCTTCCTTTTTTATAATTGCCACCAGGTAACCTTAAGTCAGCAAACTCCACTGGGACTTGTGCATAATCATACCTGCTCAGTGAATGGGGAGACCTGGGCAGCCCATGGCTGTGCACTCTCGTTCCTCGAGTTTAAGGGTTAGGCTAGGCTGCTCTTCATCAGCAGACTAATGCGCTGTTTGGGAGATGCTTTCATTATAAAGATAGCTGAGGGGAAGGTGTGAGTGTCCTGGGGCATATAGCTGCTAATTATAGTGTTTGGAAAAATATGACAGCCGATTGTACGAGTTTACTCCACTGATTAATCCACAAAGACACCAAGAGGAACAGAGGGAACAATATTTCCCCCATAACACAGCTCCTGTCATCCATAAGATAATTGCCTAAGTGTATAAGCGATTGACACCAAAACAGGATGTTATAATCACATGTGGAAAACTGCTGTAATTTGGCGGATAAATGTGTGTGTGTGTGTGGGGTGGGGGTGGGGGGTGGACGAGGATGAGGGAAAAAAAGAAAAAGAAGTTCTATCCTGGTAAGGGTCAGAAATTTCTCCTGGGCACATAATTCCCCTGAGGGAGAGACATGGATACTTTTAAGGTCCCAACCCAGACTTTGGTTCACGATGCTCCCTTAGAAATGATGCAAACTCAGAAGATTAGATTAATCACCACTCCCTTTAGCAAAGCCCCATCACAAAACTAACAATCATTAAATATAATAACCCTGAATGCACCTGATAGTGCTGGAAAGGCAAGTGGGGTTTGGGGGATTTTTTATTGTTTGTTTCTGGAGAGTGCAAAGCTACGCAAAAGAAGCAACGAAAGAACTTCAACTCTGATACCCACGAATTGAACCTCTGATAACATTCCCTCCTCTGAATTTGGCTTTACCATTTGAAATCCTTGGGTCATACTCTGAAGCCCGGGGCTTTGGGTTAGCAGTCATCTGCACCTCCCATACCAGGATATCCCAGCTTTAAGTCCAATGGAATATTTCCATTCCTTTAATAACAGCAAAGTAAGTTATACTATTAAATTGAGCTGAGCTAACCCTAGACTGCTGCTGCATTGTAAGAGTTATTTGGTCTTTCCCTTTTCCTGCTAAATGCCAAAATTTCCCCATCCAAGGTGGAGCTTCCATTGAAGCACTATATTCATTTTATATTTTTGAGGTAGAAATGTCATAGAGTGATAAACATTAGAGTCATGTAACAACATTGTCTGGGGCATCATATGAAATGATTACCTAATCTGAGAACAGGTTTCAGACTCCGTTGTTTATGCTGATAGTGGTCCTATGCAATATTTGTCCTTTTGAGATGAACTGCTTTAATTCAGCATAGCGTCTCAGGGGTGTTGTTTATGATGAGTTGGGCTGCTAATTACAAAGTCAGCAGTTTGAACCACCAGTGGTTCATTGGGAAGAAGATGAGGCTTTCCACTTCCACTGAGATTTGCAACCTAACACACCTACAGGGCCAGTGCTACTCTGTCCCCTTGTGTCTTTGAGAGGAAATGACTCAATGGCAGTGATGATTTTTGGATGTGCTTTTGGAAGGACACTACATTCTGGGTAAAATAAGGCATGTATAATTTTACTATACTAAATGGAGAGAACACATCAATTTATTGCATTTTTGAATAAATAGACAAAATGTTGGTAGAGACACTGTTACCATCTCAACTTTATAGGTGTGAAACTACAAATGAAATTCTTAAAATTTCAGCTGTGTATCCCCCAGAGACTCACCTCATGCTCTTTGTCCATGTTCTTTGAGCTTTTAGGGGAAAAAAAACTAAGATTTTGAGGTAAGCTACTTCAGTGCTATAGGGTGAAATTTGTAAGATTTTCATATGATACTATCAGAGGACAACTCTTCTTACCTAAAAGAATAGGTGAGCACAATGTCCCAGTGGGGAATAAATCCTCAATTCTTCTATCCACCCATATTCCCATCATTGCATGTTTCCATTTTCTTAAAAATTCATAATATGTTCCATGTTATATTTCCTTAGTTTAAAAAAAGTCTTTGAAGATTAACGATTTGTAACAAAATTTTCTCATCATGAGCTTCTGAGTTAACTTTTATGTCTTTAATTTAACTGACCCAACAGATAGATTATACAGCCCCCGTTAGCCTTAATTATTGGTACTTTTACCCACACTTGTGCCTCTGGTCTTGGGTCACAAGCCAGGTTTGTGATAAGACAGACTTTAAACTACTTTGTCGTTATGTTTCTTGCTTCTGCTCTCATATGTTTATTTCTCATTAAATAAAACTTTTAAATAACAGTCTTATACTTACTTAAAAATGACTTCATTGTTCATGCTTAGATCTTTGGATATTTTTAGTTGTATGTCTGTGTGTGGCGGGTGGGGGACATGATCTGATACACGGATTCATTTTTCTTCACGTGGAAATCTAATTCTTTTTATTATTATTAGGGGCTCATACAACTCCCACCGCAATCCATACATATACATATATCAATTGTATAAAGCACATCTGTACATTCATTGCCTTCATCCTTTTCGATGCATTTGCTCTCCACCTAAGCCCCCTGCATCAGGTCCTCGCTTTTCCCCTCCCTCCCCGCTCCCCCCTTCCTCATGAGTCCTTGATAATCTACAAATTATTATTTTGTCATATTCTTGCCCTATCCGGCATCTCCCTTTACCCCCTTTTCTGTTGTCCGTCCCCCAGGGAGGAGGTCACATGTAGATCCTTGTAATTGGTTCCCCCTTTCCAACCCACTCACCCTCTACTCTCCTAGTATCACCCCTCACACCCTTGGTCCTGAAGGTATCATCCACCCTGTACCTCCAGCTCCTATATGCACCAGTGTACAACCTCTGCTCTATCCAGACTTGCAAGGTAGAATTTGGATCATGGTAGTGGAGGGTCGGGGGAAGGAGTAAGCATTTAGGAACTGGAGGAAAGCTGTATTCTTCATCGGTGCTACGTTGCACCCTGACTGACTCATCTTCTCACCTAGACCCCTCTGTGAGGGGTTCTCCAGTGGCTGACAAACGGGCCTTGGATTTCCACTCTGCACCGCCCTCTTCATTCACTATGGTAAGGTTTTTTTTGTTTGTTTTTTTATGATACCTTATTCCTGATCCCTTTGACATCCCATGGTCGCATAGGCTGGTGTCCTTCTTCCATGTGGGCTTTGTTTCTTCCGATCCAGATGGCACCTGTCCACCCCCAAGCCTCCAAGAGCCCAGACACCATCCCCCCTGATAGTCGGGCACCATCAGCCCTCCTCACCACACCTGCTTATGCACCCATTTGTCCTCGGCGATCGTGTCATGGAGGTGTGCAGCCAATGATATGATTTTCTGTTCTGTGATGCCTGATAACTGATCCCTTAGGAACCACGTGATCACACAGGCTGGTGTGTTCTTTCATGTGGGCTCCACTGCCCCTGAACCGGATGGCCGCCTGTCCATCCCCAAGCCTTCAAGACCCCAGACGCCAAACCCCCTCCACAGCGGGGCCCCATCAGCCCTCCTCACCACACCTACTTGTTCACGTGCTTTGGCTTCAGCAGTTGTGTCGGGAGGGCGAGCATCACAGAACTCCAATCCAATAAAAGAAAACATTCATGCATTGAGGGAGTGCTTGAGTAGAGGCTCAAGGTCCCTCCGCCACCCCAATACTAAATCTATAAAAATAGACACATAGATCTATTTCACCATCCTCATATATATATTTGCATGTACACATCTTTGTCTAGACCTCTATAAATGCCCTTTGCCTCCCAGCTCCCTTCTCCACCTCCCTTGACTTTCCTCCTGCCACACTACCATGCTCCATCCCCACCAGGGCCACCGCTACACCTCTTCTTCACGTTACCTCACCCTTGATCACTCCCTAACAGGCCTGCCACTCCCCCCTCACCATCAATTTGGATCTCATGTTGTTCCCCCATCCCTGGAGCAGTCAACACCACCTCCCCGCCCCGTACCTTCCCCCAATCCCAAGTCCCTCCAGAAAGGCTGGTCCCGCCGTCCCCCCTCCAGACAGACTTATCTTTATGATGCACCTCCTGCGATCCTGCAGCGTTGAATTTCCCTCTAAGCAACTCTCCTCGGCTGGATTCTGCGGAGTCCTCCTGGTATGTGTCACTCCGTCGCCATCTTCCCGGAAGTCCCGGAAATCTAATTCTTACAGAATCATTTATTTAATGGTTATTTCACATAAGAGGATTTAATACTCTTATATTAAATAAGTTTACCTCAGTTGTATAAGCATATAATTTTTACTTTAAAATTTACTCCATTGGTCTATATGGAGTTCCTCTGTGAAGGATTACACTCTATTCTGCTCACCAAATGACAGGTGATTCACACTTACCCAGAGGTGCCTGAGAGTAAAGTCTAGTGAATCACTTCCCAAAGATGCCTGGAAAGTAAGAGAAGGGACTGCATTTGTCTAAATGGTGAGATTCTGTTTTGCAGGAAACTGTGGAGGACAGTGGAATCCCCAATTACATTCATTGGTATATAGTATTTATTATGTATTTATTGCACATTGTTTTCCTGATTGATAGCCATACAGCTAAACTGAATAAGGAATGGTATATGTATTGAATGTTAAACATTAAATAATTTAACACTTTGTGAATGTAAAAAAACTATATTATTATTTTAGGTAATTACTTGACTAAACAGCATTAATCTAAACTTTCTGCACCTCACTGCATCAGAGATGCTGTTGGGTGCTTTTGTGTCAGCTTTAATCATCATGGTTCTGTGTACATCAGAAAAAATACATACACTGCCACATCTTGGACCGTCCCCACTTGTTCCTAGAGAACAATTTTGTAGCCACTCTCTGTGTATCTAATTAACTATTTTCATCTATTTTGCTGACACTCTGTCAAACAGGATGTCCTTCTCTAGGAACTGGATTCCCTGATCACAGGATCAAAATATGTGAGAAGTCCCTTTATTCTCAATTCTGTACAGCATTCTGAGATATTAGTCTGCAAATTCTCCCTCTTGTGACAAATTTGCTATTTTTTTATCAAAGTTTCCTTCCATTGAATGTTTGCTTTTTTATGACTCCAAAGAGTAACTCCAACCACAAAGGTCATTCCAGTTCCCCTGTTCCCTATGTTAGAGATCTCTCTCTGCCTGAAACACTTGTGTCTGCATAAACTGAGACCATGAGTAGCAAGCATCACTAATGAGATGTCACAAGTTCAGCCCCAGATGTCACTACATTAATTATCTCTGACATAGAAAATCAATTAGTCACTACTCACATTGCAGAGGGAGCAAAGCAGTCAGACATCTGACCCTTCAGCAAGTTCTGATTAACAGATAGAATGATAATAACCATGACAATCTATATGCTAAGAAGGAAAATTGATCATATGGAATGCCAATGAAGGGTCAGGGTCACTTTTAATATTTGGACTGCAAACAGAGAATGCTAGTTTGTCCTATCAAGCTTGCAGTGAGGAGAAATTTAGAGAAAAACAGTCCAGGGGATGCTGAGAGCTAAGAGAGGAAGCCTTAATTCTAACACGTAATCCTCCCTGTCATTCACCTGTGCCTGTCTATGGCTTTGTGTCTGTGCTCAGTGGGTCCTGTGCGCCCCCTGCTGCCCGTGTCTCCCCTTCAGTGGAGGTTTGTGTCTGAGCTTACACTGACATCCCCTCACTGTGCTCCTTGCACAGTAATTCATGGCTGTGTCCTGAGTTTTGATGGAGTTCAGCTGCAGGAAGAACTGATTCCTAATAGTGTGTCTCTGGTGATGGAGAGTTGGCTTTGGAAGGATGGGTTATAACTTGTACTACCCTCATAGCATATTACTCACATCCGCTGCAGTCCCTTTTCTGAGGTCTGGCAGATCCAGTTCCAGCAGGAAATACTGGTGATGGAGAAAACTGAGACAGTGCAGGTGAGGGACTGCTTTTGGGAGGGCTTCACCAGTCCTGGTCTCGACTGCTGAGGCTGCACTCCTGTAAATAAAGATAATTGGTCTCTGTCAATTACTTGCAGTTACAACCATCCCTATAGACCCAGGTCAGATATCTGAATCTCCCACCTTAGGGAACTGTCACCTGGCACAGGAGAACAGAGCAATATCATCTTTAGACCACAGCTCTGCTTTGCCAAGAGACCTAGAGTTCTGAAGAGAACTGACAACCTTCAGTGCCCAAGAGTGAAATTTTAACCTAGTGCCTTGAGAATGATTTGCATGTGTGAGTTTTAAAAGTTTGGCATTGAATAAGGAAGACCCAAAAAATCTATCCATTTGAATTGTGGTCCTGAAGAGGAAAGTTGAAAGTACTGGGGACTGTATAACTTGGAGTGAAGTGAAGGGGTATGGAAAGAAGAAGGCCTTCAAGGAACTGGACTGACAGTGTCTACAACAATGGGCTGAAGCATGGGAACAATTATTAAGAAAGTGCAGGACCGTGCTGTGTTTTGTTCTGTTGTGTACAGTTCGCTATGGGGTTGTAACCAACTGGATGGCAGGTAACAACAACAAATGGGTGATGGCTGTGGTTGAGTCATTTGAATGACAGAAAGCATGCTGGCTGGGAAGTAGGTTGAATATAACGCAGATACGTGTGTAAGCAGAATGGTCACAAATGTGATACCGTGTCTGTAAACATTTGTTTAGGATCTGATCCTGTGATTGCAGAAAGGTAATGAGTCAAGAGGTAGTACAGTGGAGAGGTCTGACTAGAAGATCTTCCAGGCCTGTTAGTAGCAGAGAATCTGATGGCAGGGATTCTGGCACCTGAGCTACCCAATGTAGATAGCAGGTAAGGGCTGAGAAATCTGCTATCCACTGCCTGTGAGGTAGGTCACACAGCAGTAGAGAGGTTGCTAGTGCAGAGACCGAATGCAGAAATGCTGTACCAACCTGGAGTTAGACCAGTGAGCAGCAGAGAGACCCCACTGGTAGAAAACTGTCCAATGCTCTGATCAAGAATTGTATCAACAGGGAATATTTCTGTTCCAAGTTTATCTGCTTCGAAAGCTCCCCTGGTTAGCAAACTACATACAATTTGTATCTTGTTACTTTCAAATTATTATTTTTCTTTTAAAAAATACCTTTTTTGGGGGCTCTTACATCTCTTATCACAATCCATATGTTCCTCAAATGTGTCAAGCACATTTACACAAATGCCACCATGATCATTTTCAAAGGATTCTCTTACCACTTGAGCCCCTGATTTCAAATTAATTTTCATCCCAATGTATAACCCGTTTCCAGCCTCCAATTAACTACATACCTGTGAGTGTGGTGTGAGTCTGTACAGCTAGTGGATGGGGTTGTCAAACCCAGCTGAGCAGGGAGTGAAGTACAGGGAACTGTTGAGTTTAGAAATAGTGAAGGAGTTGGAGAACAGTAGTGGTATATCTGACCTCCAGCTTATAGTAATCACCTTTATGCTGATTGCAAATTTATTCCATTGTGAATTACTCAAATAATTAAACTATATCATAAATGCATATGTCCCCACAGGTTATTACAAATTCCTTAAATGTTTTTGAGTTTTTATTCCTAAATAAATTAGCAATAACTTGATGGCACTACTTTACGATTTAAAAATACAAACCTTAAAATTTACAACCCAGTTTTTTATTTATATTGATCCCATTTCATGTGTTACCTAGACATGTGTTACCACCCTACCAAATTGAACATCAGAGATAATGACCAAGACTTCCTGTTTTATAGCTATGACTATATAATGAGAAATGTAAAGTAAAATGAGAATTGTGTATGTGCGTGTATATATATACATATATGTTGAAAAAATATATGAAAATCTGTGAAATCAACATTTAAATGATCCCAGACAATAAAATTTCAAAACTAGTTGATATTACACAGCAGAAAGATTGTATATATATTTGAAAGTGAGTGACTAACCTCATGAACCCGTGTGGAGTGATGGATTGCTTTTATATGGCCTTTCTGTCCTCTGCTTTGTCCTTCCCAATAAAAGAATGGGTAAGGCTATGCAAATAGGGTGTATGAAATTAGAACAAGTGGGGGGGGGACGAACACACACACACACACACACACACACACACCTTTTACTCTTTTACGGAAAGTAACACACATGCTTGCATTTTGTACGGATAGGATCTAAGCATGGCGGCCTCCAGCAAGTCTGTGAAGGGCGGGGCCGGAAGTGCGTGTATTTGGGCCTTTTGCGGCCGCCGTAGTCACGCGCTGAGTTCCCGTCGCGCCGGGAGCTGTGGCGGGAGTTTGACAAGGGTCCTGCGCACCAGCGGGGCAGTGGAGCCTTTGGGAAGTAAGTGTAAGTTGTCAGGACGACGGTGAGAGGAGAACAAGTGCGTTTCTGTCTCTGAAACAGGGTGAGTGTCTCGCAGACGTGTGGCGTCAGGACCCGGGCTTCTGAGGGCAAGGCGGAGCAGAGGAGCTCGGTGGGCAGCAGGCGGGAGCTATGTTTTCTGGGGTCCGACGGGGAGAGCGCCCACGCACAATCGCTAGGCTGTCCTGCCCGTCAGGGCCAGAGGGCTTTGCACCTCTCCCTGAACGACACAATTCACTGGGTGGACAACCGTTTATAATTGTATTAGAGCTTCTTAAATTCTGAGCGCTCCAATTTGCAAAAAGTGGTGGCCTCCTTGGTTACAGATTGGGCTGCTGACTGCAAGGTCAGCAGTTCAGAAATACAAGACACATCTGGACAGAAAAGCAGGGTTTCTACTCTTGTCAAGAGTTACACTCTCGGGAACCCACCCGGGGCAGGTCCAACTGCTCCTAAAGGGTCGCTATAATCGGAATCCACTCGATGGCAGTCAGTGGGGTTTTAGGTTTGGGTTGCTGGTGACAGTGATAACTCAGTGTCCATTTGCTGGGTCCTCACTTTGATTAAGCCGCCATTAAATTCTCTCTGATCATTAACCAAGGATATAGATCATCTCCCCCTCCGGGAGAATGCATGAGAAAGTACATTGCCTGCACTCCTCTGCAGCCGCCCTCTCCTATTGCCTCCCTCGGTGTATGCCTGATGAAGGTCACCTTACTGAGGACAGAACAAGGGACATTGTCGAGTCTTGCTTGACTGGCTTTGTATAAAGGTCCTGGAGCAGTCTTGTAAGTTCTTCTATTGAATAAGGTACATGTCCTAGTCATGGTCCCTTTCCTGCTTCTGAAGTCCCACCTGTACCTGTGATGTATTGATCTGCCACCAGTCATGATCTGTGACATGCCTTTTGTTCTTTGCCCTGTTATCCAGGGTCCAGGCTGTGAATC
Source organism: Tenrec ecaudatus (assembly GCF_050624435.1). Classification (NCBI taxonomy): domain Eukaryota; kingdom Metazoa; phylum Chordata; class Mammalia; order Afrosoricida; family Tenrecidae; genus Tenrec; species Tenrec ecaudatus. The sequence goes on from NC_134532.1 coordinate 42,534,760, forward strand.
CTCAGGTGTTATTTTGACCTCCTGCTAGTGGTCTCCCTTATCCATCCGGTGTGTGTGTGTCTTTTGTTTTCTCTTAAAGTTCAGTAAATTTTCTCCTTAAATTATATTTGACATAGGGGTAACTTTTGTACCCTAACACACAATTTGGATCCTAAATGACTCAAGATACAGTTCAACTTTGGGACAGCATCTTGACAGCCATACCTGCAGCTAAAGTGCGGCCCTGCAGCCCCTTGGCTTCTGTCCTGAATGGGCAAGTGTTACAAAGGTCTTTTAGTTCTGCAGATAAGTGCCCACTCTGTCCCTTAGCCTCACAGACCTCTGTGTACGTTGGCAGATCTGGTTCCCCAGATAAATACTCAGATGTATACTACTTCATGTATTAACCTCCTGCCCAGAGGCACTCAGCTCTCTTGTTCCGTGCCTTGGGAATTGCACTGCTCTGTCTCAGTCTCTTGGTTCTGCTGCCAACATGTCTTTGTTGCTGCTTCTCCCCATCACTTCCTCTTTTGTGTCACAGCTCTCTGTCTTCTACATTGAAGAGTTTCAATGCAAGAATCTGAGATCCAAAAGCCCCTACTCCTGGCTCTCTGGCTCTCTCTAATTTTTTTTTTGATGGTAGTGAGATCCCAATTTCTGTCTGAGAAATGCCTCAGTTAAACCTAACAGAAGTCCAATGTGACTCATTTCCAGGTTGGGTTTTCAGGCAGTTTAAGTTTTCAGGCAGTTTAAGTCTCAAGGGTACCAATCTATTGTTTGGCAATTTTCACAATTCTCTTAAACCAAAAAAACCAAACTCATTGCCATCAAGTTAACAGTGACTCATAGCCAGCCTGTATGACAGGGTACAACTGCCCCATGTGGGTTTCCAAGACTGTCACTCTTTAGTGGACTAGAAAGCCATGTCACTCGTGAAAGAAGAAATCCCCAACTTACTTTCTAGGAGAAATTGGTGGTTTCCAACTGCTGACCTTGCTGTTAGAAGCCCAACAGTAACCACTATGCCACCAGATCTCCTTTTCCTCATTCACATTGTCAGATGACACACCCACCTAAATATTTGGAAGGAGTTAAGGGGCCATCGCAAGGAAGACTTAGAGGCAACTAATTGCATTGGGTTACTGCAAATAGTGCTACAATAAAATGTTACTTGTCTTGGAGTTCAAAAGTGCACTCATTATGGGGGGACGTATACTTCTACATATATATATACACATATATATGAATTTCAAAGTGTAATAGGTGATATATGTGTTTAATATGGAGCTGTGGTTTTTGACAAGTGTTAAGTGTTGGACTGCTAACCCATTAGCTGCCTGTAGTGGCTCTGTAGTCTCGGAAACACTATAGAACCGTTCTTCTGTGTCCTATCGTTGCTTATATGTGTAACTCTACTCGATGGTGAGTTTTAAAGTGTTTCTAAAGTGATTGTACAATTAACAGCTCTAGAAAAACAGCATTCAGTTTTAAATAGTTCTTTATATAGCCCATTTCAGTCATCATAAAGGTTCATTGATTTGTCATTCTCCTTGAGAGTCACACAGTAAGGAATTGATATTTCATGTGCTTTGAGGTAGGGGCCCAGGTTTATTGTTTCTTATTTTTGACATGTGTATTTGATTACGCAATCTCTTTATTATAAAGTCATCTTTTATACATAGGTCTGAAAATTATGAGTTTTAGCTTTTATTGCTCATGGTGTTAAGATGTTTTCTGTCACTCAATAAGGAGACCGTTAACAGTATTGGGGACTGTGTTAAGAAGACGGACAGGAACACTTACAGCATCTGGACCTAAACTACTCACATTTTATCCTCCCATCAGCCTGCAGATTTTCACCAACCAGCAGCTTAGAGGAAGAAGGAAGAAGTGCCTGGTTTGGGTATTATTATTTCTGGGATGTCCTCCTGAGAGGCTGAAATTCGTGAGCATCATTGGAGCTGATACAGATAAGACAAACATAGAACATCCCAGTTCCTGGCGTATTACAAGGACCAAAGAAAATGACCAAGACTCAGGTAATTCTGATGCATTTTTTCCTTTTCTGTATTACCTACTAGAAGTGTAGACGCCTATGTAGTACTGATTCAGTTCACTGGAAAGTGGAAATTTGAAGTAGTAGAAGTTAGAGATGAACTTTGACTCTGACTTCAACATTGGGATGGAGAAGATTAGGAATATGTTGATCACAGGAATAACACTAAACTACTGACATTGAACATAATACATCACTAAGGATTCTTTGGATGATATTAGCTTTCAAGTGATATTTCATTATTTTATGGCCAACCCATGAGAATCATTCAAATTTAACACTATGCTAAGTTTTTAAGGAGAAATAAGATCACTTCTTTAGGAGAGTCCATTATTCCATGGGTTTTTTTGTCTGAGTGAGTTTCCGTAATGTTTCTTTCTGAAGGTGGTGTTGAATAATATCCCAAACTGCAGCATTCTCATTAATGCCTCTGAAATGGGCCTTGTCGGAATACTAATTTTAAAATGGTTGATGGCTTCTCACTTCCTCTAATTAGAGATGTAGGAGAGCGAACCAACCATCAGCATCAGCCCTGATTCATGTGAGGCAGAACTTAAACGTAAATCTTCCCTTCAATGGTTTTCCAGTTCTGACAGCAGTTATCTTTACATAGTTCTCTCCTTCGCAGATCATTATTTTTTGCAGTGGCCACATAGAAATTACAGGCCAGAATCACAGGCACAAGTTTTATTAAGTAGCAAAATGTAACTTGCTAACAGAATCAATAAGATAGACATTGGGATTCATGTTAAGGAAACATGTAGGCAGATTTGCTCTTCTTCAGAGCAGGCCTGTTCTCTGTGTCCCTCTCAGACATTGTGCCTTCTGAATATAGGCTCATTTCTTGGTTCCATCTTTATCAGTTCATCTATATCAGCTCGTTATTGAGATTGTCCTCTTGATCTTGTCGGCCTGTTCCTCGATCTTGGCTGGAAAGCTCTTTGTGGCTCTGTCACTGTGTCCCATGTGCCCTGGTCATTATCTCCATTGGTATAGATCTTGATCCATGAATATTACATTTCATTTTGCAGGACCAGCAGTAGACCTTCCCTGTGAGTTAGAGCTTCAGGATGCTCCATGATTTGCCCTGCTGTATCTCACAAAACTAAATAGCCATCAATTAAATAAATCCCTCTTCAAGATGTGGAAGCTGGTGAGTCCCAAATCCATAGGTCAGGTATCACTCTGGAGCAGTGGTTCTCAACCTTCCTAATGCCGCAACCTTTTAATACAGTTTCTCACGTTGTGACCCCAAACCATAAAATTATTTTTGTTATTACTTCATAAGTATAATTTTGCTACAGTTATTAATCATAATGTAAGCAGGATGTGTTTTCATTGTTACAAATTGACCGTAATTAAAGCATAGTGATTAATCACAAAACAATATGTAATTATATGTTGTGAAATATTTCTTTCTAATGACAAAAAATGAAATTTTGTTTTGAAGCATGTGTAGCATGGGTAATAGTCTTCACACCCGGTACTCATATGTGGGCGTATCTGCATGTGAGTGGACTTGCCTGAATAACGATAGAGGAGTGGTATCTTGGTTCCTAAGACCATTGGAAATATGTGTGTTCCAATGGTCTTTGGCGACCCCTGTGAAAGTGTCATTCGACCCCCAAAGGGGTTGAGAGCCATAGATTGAGAACCGCTGTTCTGGAAACTTCTCCTCATTGATGTGTTTGCGAAGGCTGATGAACCAGATCATCAGGTCAGACAACAATCCACAGCCTCAAAGGTGAAGTTGTTGAATCTGGTCAGATAATAGGTTGCAGGGGCTGAGGAACCCAAATGGGAAGGTCACACAGCAAGCTGTTGACTGATGGAGTGGAGGAAGCTCTCAAGTAAGTTCACACAGGTGGCTCACAGTTGTCATTCAAAGAAATGGCTCATGAATTTCTGGAAGCTGCAAATCCCTAATCCATGGGTTCCTTCTGAACTGTGTGGCTGCAGGGGCTAACAAACCCAAATCAACAGCTCAGATGACAGGATAATGCCTCACTGTCTCCTCTCAAACCCTGCCTGGAGGCAGTTCTCTCTCTCCCTCTTAATAAGATGGCTTCTTGGGCCAACCTAGCACCTTCCCTGACTAGGCAAGATTAGGAAGGCTCCAGAGATCCACCCAACAGAACTAGGAGGGGCCCCTTGGGGAGCATGTGGTGAAAGATGGCAAGTTCAAGAGGACCTTGTAATTAAAGTTAAGGTAATTTGGTCCAAAGGTGGCTGAGGAGAATTTGTCCTAAGGTTGTCAAGAGGAGCTTGTCCTAAGGTGGCCTTTAAGAGCTTAGAAAGTTGTTCTGCCCTCAGGAAGGGAGATTATGTCTATGAACATTCTGATCTTGGTTCTGAGTTATGGCTTCTTGTTCCTGATCCCGAGTTGTACCTTGTTCATTAATAGACCACTTTGATCTATTGAGTGTTGTGTGACCACAGCAACAGATTATCAAACCCGTAAGTGAGACAGAGTGGTGTGGAAGGACTGACTTTTTTTAGTGTTGACAAAAAATGTTGGAGAGGTGAGGTATGTTTGACCTCCACCATCTGCCCTGTTCCTGATACTTATTGCCACTGAAGGTACCGAGCCTCTTATAATGGTGATGCCGGTAGAAACCCTAATTCCATTTAATAACAAGCAGGTGTTTATCTACTTTGTGTGATTATAATGCTGAGCTATTGCTAGAACATTCCGATAATGTCACTGGAGCTCAAAATTCTAATTTTATGAGTGGGTGCATTATTTTCGGACATTGGGGTCCCCAACACTCCAAAAGTGATCCTCAGGAGTGACATTGCAATTGTGGGAAATATTAAAAGACAGAGAGCAGACAGCCGGACACAGGGGCTCTCTTCCCATGTCAGGCCTGAGAGAGTGAATATATTTTCCAATGGGTATATATAATGGAGCTTACAGACCTTTCCATAAGGCGTTCGTGTCATGCAGTTAGCATGTACATAGTTAATGGGTCATATCTTAAGCGGGTAAGATTATAAACAAGCAAGATGCTGAGTTACCATCTTGACGTAGTGTTAGTTGACTTCAAACCGGCCCTGTGCCCTCTCCAGGGATTTCCTGCATTTATGTTGGGCTGGCTCTAGAGCCTGATTGTTCAGACCTACAGATAACTTTCAGGCATAATTAAGTAGCCAGGCACAGAAATGATTCATCTACTATGGGAGCTTCTTTAAATCTGCTCCTTAATGTAGAGCTAGCTATTGTGGGGGGCACATTATTTGACCTGGAGAATGTATATTTGAAAACATTTATTTCTCAGAACACTGGAGATCTTTCTAAAAATAGGCCTAGTTTTCTGGGCCGATGGTCGTGAATGTAGAAATAAGGTAAGTATATTGTCTACCATGTCCTCAGTTAATGACACATTATGGAATGAGCTACCACAATAGTTTTTATTACTGTTTTGCTTTCTTTACTGTAAGATATATTTTTAAAATCTTCAAATGTAAAATACTCCATTAAATAAACTCCCCTTACTACAGGAACCACTGACATTCAACGATGTGGCTGTGAAGTTCACCCGGGAGGAATGGCAGCTCCTGAACCCTGCTCAGAAAACCCTATATAAGGATGTGATGTTGGAGAACTATCACAACCTGGTTTCCATTGGTGAGAAGAAGTCTCAAGTCATTGACCTCGTCACTGGCTTTTCCTGTCTTATGTGTTAAAAACTTTGCGGTGTTTGTGGTATTCTCAAAGAGGTAGATTCTCATTGCATTGTCTCATCCTAGGTTAGTGGGTTAGGTCTTCTACCCTTGAGAACACTATTTACTTTGTTCCTTTGAACGTTATTTTCCTAGAAATACAAAAGTGCATGCTTTGCAAACTTTACGTTAATGTTGGTGTGTAGGATTCTGTAATTTCTCATAACAGGTTATCTACTTGTCACCCCAGAAGCTTTCTCTCAATTGGAACAAGAGAACTGTGTTTGGTATTAGAAGCAAACTATAGTGGAATTTTCTCAGATGCGTGGTCAAAATACCTTAAGGGGAATTGGCTGGGGTAGTTGATTGAACAGGGAGAAGGCCTCCTATCTATGGTAGGGGTCCGAAAGTGCTACTTTGAATGTGAGAGTTCACTTGTCCAAGATGTTGAGGGAAGTACACTTGTAGCTCTAATGAGATTAGATTTCCATATTCTTGTTTTATACTATTGTATATTTGCTTCCATAATTTTCTTTAACATTCTGAAATTTTCCCTTCTTTTATGTTTCCACTTTACTATGAAAATCTTTCTTGCATGCCTCTCCAAACAGAACTCTGAATTTGTAACTGTCCTCTGAATACAGCACATTCCTCCCCTACTGAGTCAGAATGGATTGCCATTTGCAGTATGCAGCACCGTCTTGGATCTTGAGCTCCCACCATAAACGGGTCTCCTTTCTGCTTCCTTAGCTTCCCCCCTTGGAGTTTCTTTAAAGGTTTTGGTGTCCATTTTCTCATTCGTTGTCCTGTTCCTTTAAACGTTTCTTCATGCAGATGATATCAGTTCTTTTTTTGTTTTCTTAGAGAGATGGTCAAATTGCCTTCTCTGCTGGAATTCTTTAACAGACATGTTTCTCCATATTTTATTCCTCTTATTAAAACACGTTTATGACTTCTGTTATTTTTAGGTATTTAAAATCGTCTTCCTAGCAAGAAAATTGTTATCAGCTTAGAACATACTTTAGCACTGTACCTTCAATATTTTTGTACCTGTAAGATTTTTATTTTAAGTTGTCTATACCTCTAGTAATTTTCTAAGTGGAAAGGGCATTTTTAACATCTTGTATTCTTGCTTTTTTCATTACGCACATGTCTGCTATAGATCCCTTAGTATACAGTGTGCCTTCCTTAGGCCCACTACTTCTTAACAGGTCCAATACACGACAGATGACCGTTGCTGCTTGTAAAGAACATTTTTGCAAGATATTCCAATAGATTTTATTAGTTATTCAAACAATGCATAGTACATTCAATATTGCTCTCTTTTCTTTTCTGTCTTTTGAGTAGCCTTTTGGTTTCCATATGGAAGTTGGCTTTCATGTCATCCCACATCCCATCTGGTCTCGGTCATTAGTCTTCAGTCAGTCTTTTATTCCCCAAGTTTATTCTTTACAGAGTCTCTAAGCTTTGTGCTCTAGCTACTTTGGATAGCTTCTACTTGGATTTGAGCAATTTATGATCTGTTCCATAGTTAACCCATGGGCGTGTTTTGACTAATAAGCGTCTCCACCATTTTTTTCTTTAGGTGTGGTTGATTTGATTTTCATTTGTTCCATTCCGAAAGATCCATATGTGTAGTTTCCATTTCTGGTGTTTAATAAGGAATTTGCTATGAATTCATCAGTAGTCTCAAAATTTTATCAGTAAACTTGCGCATCATCTCTATTACTAAGATCACATTTTCCAACTACTGATAGTTTCCCCAAATTTTACATTCATCAGTGTACATGATTGTATGGTTGATCAATGTCAGGCTGAAAAATTCATGTAAATTTTGCAATATATTTTTTAAAATATTTTATTGGGAGCTCTTTTAGATATCATAACTTCCAGTAGTTCAATTACATGGAGCAGTACTGTACAATTGCTACCACAGTACATTTTCTTCTTAAATTCCTTGATGTCAGCTCTCCTTTAACCCCTCTCCCCTCAATTTCTTTATTGTGGAAAACAGAACCTGGATGAAAGTGTGAGCAGCCTTATCTCTACACTCCTGACCATAGGGCTTGGGAGACCAGTACTAGTGTTGGAAGAAAACTTCCACAAGCTCCAAAGCTTGAACTGCTAATGCACAATCTTCAGATAGAGTTTTCCCCAGAACTGTCCTCCAGTAAGATGTTAGTATACAGCTGCTACAGGCGCCTGACTTCTTGCTACTCAGCTGAAAGATGCCTAGCTTTAAAAGCAATCAGGTTCCCTTTGTTGCTGTCACTCAAGGAATCAACTCAACTATCCCTTTGTCTCTTTAATGCCCCCTGGATTGGTCTTAAGGGACAGTTGTGTAATTGAAGGGCAGATATAAATATGCTTTGTATTCTTTCACCAGTTTATGTAAACTCAGGGCATGCAGCTCCCATCCCCACTCACCCCCCCCACCCCCGCCCACACACACACAGGCAGACACCTACCTACCTAACAAGGTAGGCGGGATCTTTACCCTGGGGATCCCTGAAATAATTGGATGAGCAACTTAAGACCAGTGCTGAGGGTAGCTGGAGTAGAGTAACTGTCTCCTGAGCAGGGAGAACAATAACAACAATATGTCTGCTTTCGTAGTTAAAGCTGTTGGCAGATAGTAATTAGTCATATGCTTGTATGAAGTATCATTAAGGTAGCACTATAATGAGAGGGTATTGTGGGGATGATTTTTAATTAAGAGAATGTGACTGGGACTCTTCTCCAACTTACAAATCTGAATGCTTCTGCATTTGCTTTAATTGGTGCACAAAACTAAATAACACTTGTACTAAATGGTCTTGCTTGCAGGCATATGAATATTAGCCTACCACTGACAAAATTATACATCAGGGAAGATATTGCAGTGTTCTTTTGGATAATGAATGTGATGCCAATCTTCTTGAATTTGTCAATCTCAGCCTTATAAACCACTTGATTATCTAGTTAAGAAGAGCTAGTACCAGTCTATTAAAGTTGAATAATACATACACTATCAATTTTTTACCATTCCGTTTTGTCTTGACAACTTGCAAATTTTTCATTATAATATTGCATGTATGCCATTTTCCAATTATTAGAGGATATTTGCAGCTATTTTTTCTCATTTTCAGTTATCCCATGTCAAGTACTGAAGGTCCCCAAAGCTCTTCCTCCATCCACATCATTACTGTTGACTGTACTTTGAGGATTTAGTATTTCCTCAGTGTTATTTCATTGCCATCAAACCTGAGGGGTCCATGTTTGATCACCAGGTCTTCCTCGCAGTCCCTATTTCTGGAGATTCCACTAAGACCTGTGCACCATGGATGGCCCTGCTTGTCTTTGAAACACTGGGTGGCAGTGCTTCTGGCATCACAGCAACCTGCACGCCACCACAGGACAGCACTGTAAGATGAGTGCTGTGAGCTAGAATACAGGCTCCACAAACATAAAGAATGTGTTTCTGTTCCATAATCCCTTTCATATATACCTGTAAAAATGGTTTTCTCCCAAGTAGAATATTCAGCATGTTTCACATTCCCAATTTTGTCTAGTACTTAATTGTTTTTCAGTTAGATTGATGCAATGAATACATCTAACCTCTACCAACTGGAATTAGCAAGTCTTATCACTCCTGTGGTCTATTGGTCTCATGTCTTCCTTCTGTTATGTTTGTTGTATGTATTCATGTACCTCTTTAAGCAAATATCAAACCTGTGTCCATTTATCACTTTCATATCCAACCTGATTTCTATAATAGCTATTTTTATCATTTGGATTGTTTACATGTTTGTATTTCGTCCAATGGGCAATAAACATTAAGCATAGTGTTTTATTTATATTCATATAAGAGGGTTGTCACTAAAGATCTACTTTGTATCAATGCGTATTTTAAGGGCTGTATTGTAAACCAATATGTTGAAAATAGTCAATGTTCTGTTCTGTTCTTTTATAGAAATCCAGGAAGATGATGATCATTTGCTTGAGCACTTGCAATGTGAAAGATGCATGGACAGAATAGAACAATGCTATAAATTTAATACCTATTCTCAGCATAAAAATAATTTTCCTCCAAAGGAAGCTTATGAGATGTTTGAATTACATGAAAAAATTGTAAAATCAGATTTAATCATTCTAGAATTAAATCAGAACAGAAGCAACAAAATACAGAAGTCAGTTGTGCTCAGTGAAGATGAGAAAACTTTTCTCCAAATTGAACAAGAGCCATTTTGTACTGAAAGAAAATTCCCTGAGTGTGAACCACCCAGGCTCATGAAGTCACAATGCATTCAGCATCAGGAGTCTGATGAACTTGAGAAACCACACGCAGGCGATAAATGTGGGACAACCTCCGTCGAGGACTCTGAATGCAGTCAGCGTGGGCAAAAACACAAGAAAGTGTTCAAACTCAATGAGCATTATCAAAAAAGTCACGAAGGACAAAAGCTATATAAATGTTTGCAATGTGGGAAAACTTTCCACAGTGTGTCATACCTCAAGGGACATCAGGAATCTCATGTGGCAGGCATGTCCTATGTATGCAGTGAATATGGGAAAGGCTTCACCAGGAAGAGTGATCTCACTGCTCATCAGCAAACTTATACTGGAGAGAAGCCCCATGTATGTTGTGAATGTGGCAAAGGCTTTAACCAGAAGAGTTCTCTCACTTTTCATCGGCGAACTCATACTGGAGAGAAACCCCACATATGTGGTGAATGTGGAAAAGCTTTTATCAGGAAGTGTATGCTTACTGTTCATCAGCAAACTCATACTGGAGAGAAATCCCATGTATGTGGTCAATGTGGAAAAGCCTTTCTCAGGAAGGATGGTTTCACGGGTCATCAGCGAATTCATACTGGAGAGAAACCCCATGTATGTGGTGAATGTGGCAAAGGCTTTTTCCAGAAGGCTTCTCTCACTGTTCATCAGCGAAATCATACTGGAGTGAAACCCCATGTATGTGGTGAATGTGGAAAAGCCTTTATCAGGAAGACTTTTCTCACTGTTCATCAGCGAACTCATACTGGAGAGAAACCCCATGTATGTGGTGAATGTGGAAAAGCTTTTACCAGAAAGGGTAAACTTACTGAGCATCAGCGAGCTCATACTGGAGAGAAATCCTTTGTATGTGGTCAATGTGGAAAAACCTTTCTCAGGAAGGATGGTCTCACTCTTCATCAGCGAACTCATACTGGAGAGAAACCCCATGTATGTGGTGAATGTGGAAAAGGCTTTATCCAGAAGACTGCTCTCACTGTTCATCAGCGAACTCATACTGGAGAGAAACCCCATGTATGTGGTGAATGTGGAAAAGCCTTTACCTTGAAGTGTACTCTCACTGTTCATCAGCGAACTCATACTGGAGAGAAACCCCATGTATGTGGTGAATGTGGAAAAGCTTTTATCAGAAAGGGCAAACTTACTGAGCATCAGCGAGCTCATACTGGAGAGAAACCCCATGTATGTGGTGAATGTGGCAAAGGCTTTATCCAGAAGGCTTCTCTCACTGTTCATCAGCGAAATCATACTGGAGTGAAACCCCATGTATGTGGTGAATGTGGAAAAGCCTTTATCAGGAAGACTTTTCTCACTGTTCATCAGCGAACTCATACTGGAGAGAAACCCCATGTATGTGGTGAATGTGGAAAAGCTTTTATCAGAAAGGGTAAACTTACTGAGCATCAGCGAGCTCATACTGGAGAGAAATCCTTTGTATGTGGTCAATGTGGAAAAACCTTTCTCAGGAAGGATGGTCTCACTCTTCATCAGCGAACTCATACTGGAGAGAAACCCCATGTATGTGGTGAATGTGGAAAAGGCTTTATCCAGAAGACTGCTCTCACTGTTCATCAGCGAACTCATACTGGAGAGAAACCCCATGTATGTGGTGAATGTGGAAAAGCCTTTACCTTGAAGTGTACTCTCACTGTTCATCAGCGAACTCATACTGGAGAGAAACCCCATGTATGTGGTGAATGTGGAAAAGCCTTTACCTTGAAGTGTACTCTCACTGTTCATCAGCGAACTCATACTGGAGAGAAACCCCATGTATGTGGTGAATGTGGAAAAGCTTTTATCAGAAAGGGCAAACTTACTGAGCATCAGCGAGCTCATACTGGAGAGAAACCCCATGTTTGTGGTGAATGTGGCAAAGGCTTTATCCAGAAGGCTTCTCTCACTGTTCATCAGCGAAATCATACTGGAGTGAAACCCCATGTATGTGGTGAATGTGGAAAAGCCTTTATCAGGAAGACTTTTCTCACTGTTCATCAGCGAACTCATACTGGAGAGAAACCCCATGTATGTGGTGAATGTGGAAAAGCTTTTATCAGAAAGGGTAAACTTACTGAGCATCAGCGAGCTCATACTGGAGAGAAATCCTTTGTATGTGGTCAATGTGGAAAAACCTTTCTCAGGAAGGATGGTCTCACTCTTCATCAGCGAACTCATACTGGAGAGAAACCCCATGTATGTGGTGAATGTGGAAAAGGCTTTATCCAGAAGACTGCTCTCACTGTTCATCAGCGAACTCATACTGGAGAGAAACCCCATGTATGTGGTGAATGTGGAAAAGCCTTTACCTTGAAGTGTACTCTCACTGTTCATCAGCGAACTCATACTGGAGAGAAACCCCATGTATGTGGTGAATGTGGAAAAGCTTTTATCAGAAAGGGCAAACTTACTGAGCATCAGCGAGCTCATACTGGAGAGAAACCCCATGTATGTGGTGAATGTGGAAAAGGCTTTATCCAGAAGCCTTCTCTCACTGTTCATCAGCGAACTCATACTGGACAGAAACCACATAAATGTAGTGAATGTGGCAAAAGCTTTATTCGTAAAGGAAATCTCAAAACTCATCTACAAATTCACAGGAGAAAAACCCTATGTATGTGGTGAGTGTGGCAAAGGGTTTATCCAGAAGACTTCTATCACTGTTCATCGGTGAACTCATACTGGTGAGAAATCCCATGCATGTAGTCAATGTGGAAAAGCCTTTCTCAGGAAGGATGGACTCACTGTTTATCGGCGAACTCATACTGGAGAGAAACCCCATATAAGTAGTGAATGTGGCAAAAACTTCATTCATGAAGGAAATTTGAAAACTCATCTATAAATTCACAGGAGAAAAACCCTATGTAGGTGGTGAGTGTGGTAAAGCTTTCAGCCAGACGCAGTGCCTTACAGCACATCAGAGATTTCACAAGGAAAGAAGCCCTTTGCTTGAATTAAATGGAACATCAAATGGAACATCTTATATGTGGACGTCAGATCTCATTAAACATGAGAAATTTTCAACAAGAAAACCTTTCATTGGTGTTAGTGTAATAAAGTTTTCAAAACAAAGGAAGAGGTGCTGGAGTTTGTCCTGAGCCAAGTGTGTGAACGGACAGTTGTGGCTTACCACATGGGTACCCATGTTCTGTGTTGCTGTCCCTCTACTGACATGGCCCACCATTTTGGGGGCAGATGACTTTCCAGACTTCCACAGAATGTATGCTCTTCCAGCTTTCAGTGCCTGAAAGAGAGCTGAACCTGGTGTTTTTGGATAACAGATGTACCAACCAGTAGAGTGCCCACCTAGTTGCCAGTTGTGTCTGCCGCACTTGCATGTTCTTTGTTACCTCCCCCTCCTGCTGGAGACAGCACAGAATTACCATAAAATAAAAATAAAGAAAAGAGAGGATGTGTGGGAACAATTCATCCTGAGGATGAATGGACCACAGTGAGCTTCAACCTCCACAACCCTGAGATAAGAAGAACTAGATGGTGCCCAGCTTCCACTGCTAATTACTCTAAAGGGATCACAAAAGAGGGTCCTGATTTGAGTGGGAGAAGAAAGTGGAACAAACCAAAATCATAAAATAGATCAGGCTTACTGATCTGATGTAGACTTGGAATCCCCAGATTATGTCCTCTGGTGACTCTTCACTCTTGGATCTGTACTCACTCCTCTGACTCAGATTTCAGCCCAACAATTTACAGGCTCAGAGGGGAAGAATTACATCTGAGAGGTATACACTCCTTAGAACAATCAATGATACTAAATCAAAAGGACAGCATTTGCTTATGGATAAGAACTTTTGAAAACAAGAAGGAATAGGAAAGAAGGATGAATAATATAAAAACACAAGGAGGGCTGAAGTGGGAAGAAGGTTGGTATGTCTCGGGAATTGCAATCAATGTATGAATGTGGCAACCACATACATGTGGTTTCTCTTCAATTTACTCTGTAAAGTTTTGAATCATAAAAAAGTTTTTTAAAAAAATGAAGAGCTCATGTCTCATCAATGCTTTCTTGTAGGATAGTTACCAGGTAGCTGTAATGAGTGTGTAACAAACTTTTACCTGTGTTTCTAAGTTTTCTTGACGTAAATCTACAAAATGTAAAAGCCTTAAATTCAGTCAAGATGGGAAACTCTCCACTCGTAGTCATATGACATCACATACCAGTGATGTCACGCAGAAGGAAATCTCTGGCAATATAGTGACTTCGCAAATACCTCCTTGGTTTCTCTCTGTCAGTAAACTACATTAGGATTTTAACCTCTAAGTCCACTGCACTTGGAAAAAGTAGCAGAAAGGGCACAAGCTCAAGGAAGTATAATCTACAGACATAGCTATTTATGTAGATTTTGATATTGAGATATATACCACAGTAAAATACTGGTAAAAAAATCTGGCTCAAAGACAATAAAGATATTCCACAGGGTTTAGGCTGATTTCTTTACTGAGGAAAGGGGAAGTATTTAAAGCAGGCTATTCGGAAGGCTTGCTCTACCTGAACTTTGCACATACATTACGGCTACTGTAGTCAGAACAGAGTGGTACTGGCTTAATGACAGATATTCAGACCAATGTAAAAAAGCCGAAGACCCAGAAATAAAAACATCAGCATACAGGCAACTTATCTTTGATAAGGGCCCCAAAAATATTAAATGGGAAGCAGATGCCATCTTCAATAAATGGTGCCAGAAAAAATGGATATCTACCTGCAGAAAAATGAAGCAAGACCCTTACCTCACTTTGTACTTTGTACTTTTTCTTTTGAATTCATGTTTTTTGAGAATTTGTTAATAATTATTTGTTTCCTAACACTAGTATTGGCATAGACAATATTTTTTAGGGTGTTCTAAGAGGAAATTATTGCACAATGTGCACTAGTGAGTATTCATTAGAATGAAAAAATTCAAGATATATCTGAGGGTGTGGACAAAATTTGAGACTCAACATGATCATTTTTTTACTGCATTAAATATTTCTAACTTTGAAAACAAATGGCAATAGGTAGTATCTGGATTGTAAACTGAGGTCTGAGCAATACATAGTGCTCTGAAATCTGCCTGGTGAAAGATAGACAAAACCCATTCCAATGAAAAGAAGGCATGGTCAGATGCATGAAGGTTCCCTAGACTCTATGCACAGTGGTCCCTGGAGAAGTGCTGACAAGGTAGGGAAACCACAATTTCTGATAGTAAAGCCTCACTGCCTTCATTCCCTTGTCTCTGCTGAAACCAAATTTGTGTCTGTGCTCACAATGACCTCCCATCACTGTGTATCTTGCACAGTAATACATGGCTGTGATCTCAGGATTCACAGAGCTCAGTTTTTAAATAAACATGGTTCTGGGTAGTGTCCCTGGTGATGCTGACTCAGTACTGGAGAGCTGGATTATACTTCGTGCCCCCAATTCTCCCATATTATCCCAATCCACTCCAGACCCTTTCCTGGAGTCTGGTGGACTCAGGTTACATGATAGCTGGTTAAAGAGAATCTAGACACAGCACAAGTGAGAGACAGGGTCTGTGAGGGCCTCACTAGTCCAGGGCCTGACTCTTGTAGCTGCACCTGGGCCTGTACAGCTGAGGATAGAAACACAGTGAGTCATGTGCTCGGATGCTGCACTCCCAGACTTCATGTCTGACTCCCTGAACCACTCACCTCCCTGAGTTGCCAGAAAGAGGAAAACCCACACATGCTTCTTGTTCATGTGGATAAGATCCGTGACACCCAGAAAATGCTCTCCTGGTGAGAAGGAATATGAATTTAAGTCCATGCGTGCTGTGGTTTCATTTGGGTTCTAGTCAGGCATTTGCGTGTGGGAGGTGAATGGTATGTAAAGGTAGAAAGGGCTGAATGGGGCCCCTGCCTCTGGCACTCACACTAGAAAAGCGATGCTGGTGGAGTCCTTGGGAGAACACCGCCCTCTCTGAGGTCTTCACTCTACCAGTCATGCGGACAGCTGTGCAGATTTTAAGTTGAATGTAGCTTTACATCCTTTACCATCAGAAGTACACAGATGATCTGGTGAAATTAAAGACAGTCTCTATCCTTACCAAGCAATGGAATCAAGACTAAGCCTACCTGAATCTTGTCATTCCTTTGACCATGTAGGGAAACAAGTATATGTCATCCTTAAAACTCCTTTCCCCTATAACGTTCCAGAATATTTGGGAAGGGATAAAAGACACTTTGTTATATTCTATATTTAATATTGGAATAAAAGTGTTTCCTAACAACAAGTTTATTTGTGGGGTTACAGGAACCCACAGAAATCATAAGAAGGTCGTTTTTCTTCCCATGGATTAGTACCCTATGTGGGTGATGGGTATTCTGAGCCCCCTGCTGACAGCAACCCATCACATACAGGAGAGGTGTTTCCTGGGCTTACGCTGTCTTCCAACTTCTGTGGGGCACACAGTAACATTTTCTCTGGTCATAAGCATTCAGACGGTTGGTCAGGAGTATTACCTGGAGTTGTCTCTGCAGATTTCCAAACACGGGCAGTGGAGCTACCATAGTGGTCAGCACAGCAGCTCTAACTGCAGTCTGTATCCACCCTCCTGTGGGGCCTTAGCACCCTGCAAGTCAACTTTCTCCCTGAGGTTATTATTTTTTAAACATTTTATTAGGGGCTCATATAATTCTTATAATCCAAACATATAAATACATCAATTGTATAAAGCACATCTGTACATTCTTCACCCTAATCATTTTCAAAGCATTTGCTCTCCATTTAAGCCCTTTGCATCAGGTCTTTTTTTTCCCCCTCCCTGCTCCCGCCTCCCTCAGGAGCCCTTGATAATTTATAGATTATTATTTTGTGATATCTTGCCCTATCCGGCGTCTCCCTTCACCACCTTTCCTGTTGTCCGTCCTCCAGGGAGGAGGTCACATGTAGATCCTTGTAATCGGTTCCCCCTTTCCAACCCACTCACCCTCTACTCTCCCAGTATCACCCCTCACACCCCTGGTCCTTAAGGTATCATCCACCCTGGATTCCCTGTGCCTCCAGCTCCTATATGCACCCGTGTACAACCTCTGCTCTATCCAGACTTGCAAGGTAGAATTGGGATCATGGTAGTTGGGGGGAGGAAGCATTTAAGAACTGGGGGAAAGCTGTATTCTTCATTGGTGCTACATCGCACTCTGACTGACCCATCTCCCCTAGACCCCTGTGTGAGGGGATCACCAGTGGCCGACATAAGGGCTTTGGGTCTCCACTCTGCACTTCTCCCTTCATTCACTATGGTAAGATTTTTTCTTTTTATGATGCCTTATACCTGATCCCTTTGACACCTCGTGATTGCACGGACTGGTGTGCTTCTTCCATGTGGGCTTTGTTGCTTCTGAGCTAGATGGCCGCTTGTTCACCTTCAAGCCTTTAAGACCCCAGACACTATCTCTTTTGATAGCCGGGCACCATCAGCTTCCTTAACCGTATTTACTTGTTCACCCGCTTTGGCTTCAGCAGTTGTGTCGGGAGGGTGAGCACCATAGAATGCCAGTTTAGTAGAATAAAGTATTCATGCATTGAGGAAGTGCTTGAGTAGAGGCCCAAGGTCTTTCCACCACCTTAATACTAAAACTATAAATATAGACACATAGATCTATTTCCCCATCCTTGAGGTTATTTTTATCTCTGGTCCCTCAGTGTGAAAAGCTTTAGAGTTAGAGAGTGCTACAAGTTTCAAACACTGTGAGTTGGATACAGTGAAAGGAAGTATGATCTACAGACATAGCTATTTATGTAGATTTTGATATTGAGATATATACCACAATAAAATACTGGTAAAAAAATCTGGCTCAAAGAGATATTCTACAGGATTTAGGCTACATTTTTTAGAGAGTAACGGGGAAGTATTTAAATCAGGCTTCTATTCAAAATAATTGAAACAGGAAAATTTTAGTTAATTATTCGACGTTATGGGGAAACCTGCTAGGCAGACTATTTTGGGGGTGGTTTTCTGTTATGTTTGATAGGAAATTTTGCAGGTGTTTGTAATTGTTGAAAACAGTAATCTAATGCCACTGAACTACACCTGAGAAGAATGTTGCAAATAGTATTTTGTTGCATGTTTCATGAGAAAAATACGTTCAAATACATGACAGAAAGTTTTGCACACATAGCTGGAAACTCATGGAAATTCTTGCCAGTCCAACATTTCTAAAACTTTAAAATATTGAACAGGAAAAGGGATTATGATATAAACCAATAACTGAATTTACAAGAAAAAAAATCATAATGAAATCGTCTGTTTATTATTTTATTTTATTGTTTGTTTTTTGCCCAAAGCATTTTATTGTTAGCTGTGGTCATCATATAATTTGTCAATTTGACACGATTAAGAGTGAAGGGGTGGAGTCTAGTCAGTTAATCAGATCATAGCCAATGTGGCCTCTGTGTTGGCATGGCCTTCTGAGGATTCTGGGAACTCCTGCATTCCTCCTTGGATGTCGGAGTCTCTTTCTCTGTCCCTGTTTCTCTCTGTTCTCTCCCTGGGAGACATTGCAGCTTACAAGACACATGGAAGTATGCTAATGCCCTGAGCTGGAGAAACCACGTGGACCCATGCCAGCACTTAGATGCTTGCAATGCCACCGGATCCAAAAGACTTCCCACCCACTGGCCTGTGCTTTTCCTGCATTTGGCATCATTGCATGTGTTTTGTGAGTCTGAAGAAGACTTTAAAAATAGGTATCGGACACATGGTCTAAGATTGGACTTAAGGACTTGATCTGGGCTGGGATGTTTTCTCAATATTTGATTTCTCTTGTATATAAAGCTATTTATCAAGGAAACGAGTGTCTATGAATTTGTTTCTCTAGTCTACCCAGAGTAACACAGATGCCGTATCATTCCACAGTTCAATCACATCAAGCAGTATTTTCTGATTGCTACCACAATCAGTATGAAAACATCCTCTTCTTTCTTGAACTCTTTAATATCGGTGCCCTTTTACCCCACCCGCTACCCCACTGTACCTCCAAGAAACCCTTGTTTGTCTTGCTGCCTCTATACGTTCATTCTGGGTTCATATACTGTTAAACAGAAAAACACATAACAAAACTCAAGAGTATTACCCCCAGTTGCAAAATTCATCTAAGATGAACCCCAATAGGAATTGGAAGTTGAGGAAGAAGGCAGTCCAAGTGTAGTCTTCTGTCCTTCCCTGGAGTCCAGGACTGAGCCAGATGTGTTTAGGATCAATTATGTCAGTCTGGCTCCTGGAATGTGGTGACCTTGCTGGATAACTGCCTTTCCAGGGCTTCTGTGTTCAAACATACTCTTTAGGTCTGGTGTCCTACAGCCTGCCCCTTGTACCTTTGACTGAACACATGCTAACATTCCCCAAACTGATTGTTAAACATATTACAAGGAATACAGACGACAATGACAAAACTAACTCCCTGCCTTCCAGTAGATTCTCCCCATAACACAGCCCTATTTTGTCATCTTTGCTGGTGAGGAGGGAACACTGTTCTTTTAGCAGCACAAATGAGGGATGCTTATAAACCACCATCCCTGCACTGGCCGCAAAATGAGACCGCTGACTGTGGGGAGTGGGACCCACTCCTGATGATGAGCCGGCTCCATCTCTTCTCTGTGTGAGCAAAGTACTGTTGCAATGTCTGTGGGTAAACTGCTTTTGCTGGTGACCACAGACAGTGGTTTAACAGAATTATGCTGTTAAGTTGACCTTACACTGCAATAGAGGGGAATACTGTTGGAAGGAAGAATGAGGCTATTTTTATACATCTACCTTTCAATTGAAGCTCAGCAAGTGAAAAAATGTATTTAAAAGGAAAACTAAGTATTGGATCACCCCTGTGTACAGCTTACTGCTGTGGGATCGCCAAATTTGCGGATAGGTAGCTGGGTTGGGAGACTGGGATATAATAACGGGTGTCCTTTAAATTGGTTTACGCACAGAGAGCACAGCTGTGCTCTCAGTCATGCCGTCCCAGTTCACAGCACCTTCCTGTGCTTTGCTTCCCTTGCAGGTGCTGTGGCAACTCCCGGCCGAGCTGTTGATACTTCAGGAGCATCCCACAGAAGGCTGTAGAGGCATCTGGAGGCTTGATGCTGAACCACAAGGTCCGCAGAGGGAGGAGAGCTCCCACTGGTGATAATTCCTAGCTATGCCCAGCTCCCTCCTGCAGATGATTAGATCAGGCTACCTGGAGAGAGGCTCAGCACTGGGGAAACAGGAGTGCTTGGAATTTGCCAGGAGCTGGGCTAGGTGTCAGTGGAGGTGTTTCTATTTTGTTTTGAGAAAGGAATCACAAAGCTTCTCACCCTGCTAGTAGAAATGGGACCTGGCACCTCCAGGTTTCCCAGCAGTTTTCCTGCTACAGGCCAGGTACCTTTCAGAACTGGTGCCCAGACTCTAGCATGATCCACTTCTGAATGTACACCCCTCCTTCCCAAGCCATCCACTGTACTAGAAAATTGACACCCCAGGACCACGCATAAACAGCGGATAATTCTGAGCTGTATAGAAAATCACTGTTATAAGCAAAATAAAAGTGTACTCTTCTAAAAATAATACAGAGAGTCCATAAGGGACTCTAGTAGACTGTTTATACTCCTTCTTTGCCCCAAACCACAATAACCTGTGGAAATGCAGACCAGTATCTCTCATGAATATAGATGCAAAAAATCCTCAACAAAGTCCTGGCCAATAGAATCCAACAGCATATGATTTTTTTAAAGACCAACCAATATTCTCAGGCCAATGAATCAGGATAAAACCCAGCAATAAAAACATCCACATACAATTGATTTTTACAATGGCCCAAAAGACATTAAATGGGAAGCAGGTGCCTCCTCAACAAATGGTGCTGGAAAATCTGGATATCCACCTGCCAAAGAATGAAATGAAATATCCCATTCCATGCACCAATACAAACTCCAGGTGGATTAAAGACCTATATGTAAAATCCAGAGCTAGCAGGCTCATCAGAAGATCGGGTCATTGCTAGGAGGCCTAGTTCAGGGAATATATGGGCTGGCAGAATTAGCAAAAGAAACATACTCCATAAAAGGTAAAATAGATGAGTGGGACCTATGGAAAAAAACACTTGTGTAAATCAAAAGAGTTTATTTATTAAACAAGTAAAAAGAGCCCACAGACCGGAAGAAGGTATTTAGTAATGACACATCAGATAAAAGAGTAATTACTGAGATCCACAGAATTTTACAAGCTTATAGCAAGGAAAAAACAAACTTTTGATAAGATGGGCAAAAGACCTGAACAAACAATTCACACAAGATGACACTTAAATGGCTAATAAACACATGTGGAAATATTCCAGGTCTTTAGCCATCCAGGAATTGGAAATCAACACAACAATGTGATACCAACTGAAGCCCAGTACTGTATCCCAATTTAAAAACAAAGCAAAACAACAATAAAGGGTGGACAGGGTCTGCTGGGATAGGGACTCTTGCACACTGCTAGTAGACATGTAAATCTGTACAGCCACTATGGAAGGAGATACGGCGATACCTAAAACATGGAAATTGAACTACCATCTGACTCACCAATACCATTACTGGGCATATACCCCAAAGAAATAAGGAAGCGATGACGAACAGACATGTGTTCCCCCATGATCATTGCAGCACAGTTCACAATAGCACGAAGCTGGAAACGGCCTAAATTCCCATCAAGAGAAGAGTGGATACATTTTTTAAAAACTCTGATACACACAATTAAATAATATGAATCCCTAAAAAGCAGCATTGAAACACCTCAAGTCGTGGAGGGCTCTGGAAGAAATTAGGCTGAGTGAAGTTAGTCAAGCACAAAAGGACAAATGCTATCTAAGTCCACTGCACTTGGGAAAAATGGCAGAAAGGGCACAAGCTCAAGTTTGCAGGCCATCTGGTCTTCTGGGTGGGAGCTAGATCGGCTGGGAAAGAGCTGGACCAGGCAATGAACCACAAATCCTCTGGTCAAGGTAAGTATAGTGGAGGTCATTTGGCCAGAGGGCACTTCCTGATCTGATAGCTGGGATCCATTGGTGGGGGGAAAGAGGGCAGGATGCTGAGTGGTAGCAATATGGATCTGGGGTGAGGTCCCCTGGAGAGGGTGGTGGCCCTCTCAAAGGGGTGAGGCTTAGTGATGATAGGGAGTGGACAGCACTGAAGAGGGGAGATGGAACAGTCAATTTTGGGTGAACATAAGTGCGTGTCTGTTGGGGTGTGGGAAAGGAGAGCTGACAGCCAAGTGGGGGAAGGAGGGACTGCAGGTGCTCTTGGGATCAACAGGTAGGGAGGGTATTTCATGACTTGCACTCAGAGCAGAGCTGACCTAGGGCTCTGGGGTTACCTGGGAAACCAGGCCAGATGTCACAGAACAGTGGACATCGAATCTTGACTCTCAGAGTACAAGTCATGCTGCAGAGCTGCATCTGTGAGATCCCCAAATGGGAACTCCACTGGGGGAACTGGATTCTACCCCAGACTCTCTAACCTGAGGATTTAAGCAGGAAAACACATGGTGTCTGGGGTTGAAGAAAACAGCTGTACCAAGAGCTGTGTACTATTGGTTGTCAAACAAGTCTTGGTACAGCGAGTGTGCTGTGTTAAGACGTATTATCCTGGCAACCCTGTGATGGCTGTCCTGTTGCAGTCTGCTTATATTCATCTACATTAGACTGTGTCTCAGAGGTGTGCCGCCATTGGGGCTCACCGTCTTGAAGCAGTGTAATTTGTTTTATTATTTTTCAGAAAGGGAAACCTAGGGATGTTGAACCCACAGGGAAAGAAAGTATAACAAGGGTTTAGGGTGGGTGCTTGAAGAGTGGAGGAGACAAAAGGGAGATGATTTCCAGAAGTCTAGGAAGGAACCCTATCATTTGGAAAACATGTATGCGTATGCAAGAAATTGCACAGTTTCGATAGAATTGAAACTGTATGACCTATACAGTGGTTCCCAAGTTAAATCATTTAATTTTATCAAATAAAAGGAAATAAAGGAATAGATCAAGGAATGGGTTTGGAGCTTGCACTAAATCCTAGCCCCAATTTAAGAACAATCAGTTCTTACATCATGGCCCTGCTTGATCCTCAGCTTAATGAAATGATCACTTGATATAAGGGTGCTACAGCAAAGTGTTGAAGAAACCAGATGGTCCCTGACTATCAATCAGAACAGTGTCTGAGGTCTTAAAAGCTTTCATTCAAACAAGCAGCCATCTAAGCAAGGAGTCCGCTAACTCCACACTGAGAAAGTACAGCAGCTCATGTGACCCAAAGATGGCAATTACAAACCATCAGTACAGTGAGGAGAAAAGCATGAGAGCACAAATTGTGAACACCCAATTTGGGGAGGCCTTTGGGGATGGTGAGAGCCCCAAACCCATCTGCAGAGCATCTGGTCAGACGGATCCACTGGCAGATGGCTCTAGTCACAGAAAAGAGTCTCCATCAACCTTACTATCAGACAGAGACCATGGTCATCCTGATTATGCAAGGTTGAATTCAACACTCGGCCAGGGGACCACCAAACAGATGAGACTTGACTTGGTTCTGAGCGCAAGCAATTCTTACTGGTTCTATGACAGAAACCTCTTCGCTGGCTTTTTGAATATTTTTGGTGGTCTTTTCCTTCTTACACATTTGCCTTTATACTATTATGTTTTTACCTTACCACCTTAGCGCATTTTTGTTTGTTTTTGTTCGGTCTTCCCGCAGTGATGTACAGGTAGAGCAGATGCATATTGATAATAACGTCTATAAGGGTCTATAGGAATAGGTAGGGGGAGATCGGGAGGGAAACAGGATTTGGGGAGTAACTAATGAAGATGGGAGGGGGGAGGGAGCACTAGGACAGATTGTGATTGTATAAATCTTCTTAGAGACAATTTACCTATGGCAGGGCAGGGGAGCGATGCTCTATAATTGATTTGGGGCCGATTGTAAAATTCTCCGTGACAGGATTGAGTAAATAAACTATAAAATAAACAACACAAACCATTAACATCTTAACAAAGATATTATAAGTGATATCATAAGTGATGTCACAGATGAAAGGGCATAATTAAAATAAGAATGCCATGAAGAAAATTCTGTGGAGACCAAGGTAATGGAAAAATAGAACAATTCCTGATAATATTAAATATGGTTAAACAAAATACAGAACACACAGAAAACAAACTACTGGAGAAACGCAACCAAAATAAGATACAAATTGGAGACAATTTCCATAACCCACTGGCACCAAGTGAACCCACATTCACAGTGACCCTCTAGGACCGAGGAGACTGCTCCTTAGGGTTGTTTCAGCTGCCAGAGATCTTTTTCCTTCATTGAGAAATTGACACATTTTACTATGAAATATGTATTAGATAATCAATTTTAGACTCCCCTTTGAATGTGCAACTGTGTTTTATAAAAGTAATTTTTAAATATGTTCAAAATAAAAATGTTCTGAAACATTTATCAACTAAGATCCTTTAATATTGTCTTAAAACATTTTATGATCTATTTCAGACATCATACTATTCTATAATTCAGTCCTATTAAGCAGTGTTGTACAATCACTACCACAATCCATTTCAAAACATTGTCTTCCTTCTTGAAATCCTTTATGTTAACTTCCCTTTACCTGCCACATCCCCTGCCATAGCCCTCAGAACCCTAATTCTAATTGTCTCTGTATATTCACCCATCCTGGGGTTTAAAAATTTCAAAATTTTGAAAAATACCTAACCAGGATTCAAAAAGATTACCAACAATGACAAAATACAAGAGCAATAAACGTGTATCTGGAAAAATAACCCACAGAAAATATTGAAAACCAAATCAAGCACAAAGGGTATCAAAAAGGAGATCAAATGATAAAGTTTTAATCATTGAAGTCAGATTTGCCATTTTAATTTACTTAAGTCCTTTCTGCAATGCTCTCAATCTGAGCACCAGGTTATTCCCATTCCTCAATTATGGTTCGAGGGAAATTCCAGAGGCTTATAACCAGTGTAAATTCTGTGTGTTTTGAGTTAAGTGTGTTTTGAGTTTTCAGTGTCACCCACAGCTTTCTGCACACCATAATCTCACAATTTACGCCCTGATACTATCCCCCCTTTTGGATTTTAATGATACAATTTACAATTCCGGCACATCTTTTTAGAGCCTTAACGCTCTCTCTTGGATTGGCTGGTGATTTTGAACTGCTGATCTTGTACTTGGCATTCCAATGTGAAATCCAATGTTGTATCAGGGAGAGTATATTTGTCTACCATGTTTATTATTTATTAAACTTTATTTTCCTGATTATGATAGCCATATAGTTAAATTTAATAAGGAATGGTATATGTATTGAATTTTAAATATTAAATAATTTATCACTTTCTGAATATAAAAATTTGTAATATATTGTTATTTTAGGTAGTTACTTGGCTAAATAGAATTAATCTAAATGTTCTGTACCTCACTTCATCAGGGATGTTGTTAGGTGTTTTTGAGTCAGTTTTACTTATAATAACTGTGTACCAGAGAGCAAACACATAAACTGCCACGTCTTGAACCATCCTCACTTGCTCCTGAGTTTGAGACCATGTTTACAGCCACTCTGTGCATCTAACTGAGCATTTTCCTCTGTTTTGCTGACACTGTACTAAACAGGATGTTCTTCTCTCGGGACTGGTTCCCCAATAACATGTTCAAAATATGTGAGGTCTCACTATTCTCAATTCTAAAGAGAATTCTTAGATATTAGTCTGGAATTTCCTCCTCTTGTGACACATTTGCTATTTTAAAAATCAAAACTGTCCTTCCAAAGAATGTGGACTCTTTATAACTCCAAAGAGGACTCTCACAAAGGACGCCGCCAAGCAGATAGGCCACTCCAGTGCACCTGTTCCCAGTGTCGAGGGTCTCCATATGCTTTGTTTGTGCATCAAGAGAGACAATGGGTAGCAAGCATCCCTGAAGACATGCCACAAGTTTGGCCCCAGAAGTCACCACAATTATTTTCTCAGACCTAGAGATCTTTAGTCAATCACTACCCACAGCACACAGGGAGCAATGCAGAGAGACATCTCCAGAGACCTGACCCTTCAACAAACTGATTATGAGATAGGATGAGAATGACCATGTTAATCTGTTGACTATTTGTACTGCGAACTGAGAAGGCTAGTTCCTTCTTTCAAGCTTTCAGTGAGGAGAAAATTTAGAGAAAAGAAACACCATCCTTGGGGATGCTGAGAGCTAAGTGAGGGAACCCTGATTCCAACAGGAAATTCTCCCTGTCATCCATCTGTGTTGTCTAGACCTGGGTGTCTGTGCTCTGTGGGTCCTTTGTGCCCCCTGCTGCCCATTGTCTTCCCTGCAGGGGATGTTTGTGTCTGGGCTCACATTGACTTCCCCTCACTGTGCTCCTTGCACAGTAATACACGACCATGTCCTCAGCAGTCACGGAGCTCAGCTGCAGGGAGAACTGATTCTTCGGTGTGTCTCTGGTGATGGAGAGTACGGTTTGGAAGAATGGATTATAATATGTATTACCATCATACCTTATATCTCCCATCCACTGCAGTCCCTTCCCCAAGGGCTGGCAGAACCAGCTCCAGCTCTAAACACTGGTGATGGAGACACTAGAGATAGTGCACGTGAGGGACAGCTCCTGGGAGGGCTTCACCAATCCTGGGCCAGACTCCTGAAGCTGCACCTGGGACAGGATCCCTGCAAACAAAAACAGATGGTCCCAGTCAGTCACTTGAAGTCACAACCATCCCCATAGACTCAAGTCAGATATCTGAGACCCCCACCTTGGGGAACTGTCACCAGGCACAGGAGAACACACAGCAATAGCATCTTTAGACCACAGCTTTGCTTTCCCAAGAGACCTACAGCCCTGTCTGAAGAGGACTGATAGCCTTCCCAGCCCAATGGTAAATTTTACCTTGGTGCCTGAAGAATAATTTGCATGTGAGGGACCCCTGTCCTCATAAGCAGAAAGTGTTGGAGACCAGATTCCCCTCTTCCTTCTGAGCCCATTGTAGGATAACTGCTTGTTTTAACTCATATGCATGTTAATCTATAATGAAAGGTTTTTCTCAAGAGGTGTGTGGTAAAGGACAAAAAATGTCCAGAATGTCTGAGCCCAGTGTTCTCTCCTTCCAGCCCCTCATTGCCCCTGCCCTGCCTTGGACTTCTATAAGTCCTGTGTCCCAGAGAGTGGGCAGGACAGGGTTTGTTGAACACATCCATTGGACACCAAGGCATCTTCAGATCACACTCTCCAAGACCCATTTTTTTCCTGTCCACCCTGACACCTCCTAATTAACATCCTCATATTCCTGAGAAGTTGTACATGTGTGAGAGTAATATCTATTAGAAATATTAACACCAAATCAGTCCCAAGGAGTTGGGGTTGATAATGTCCCAAAGGTCCAACTCTTCTATGATGCCATTCAGTTCCAATTTCTAGGCACTCTACCCTTGAGGAGATCCCCTCATGCTTCAGGGTTCCGAGAATCACTGCAGTGTCCACCGGAAATTCATGAACGCTTGAAGGAATGAATCACGTGGTGGTGGGGTCTGGTCAGTCCAAATTCTGAAGATCAGGAGAGGCTAAACCAGACACTGGATAGAAAGATATGCCCCACTCCTAGCTTTGCATTTTATTTATGCACATCTGACCCTAAGCCTCTGACAGAATGTTTCCAGTTGGCATTGTCCTGCTACTAAGCTTATCCACCAGGGTTTTTCCAACCTTGGGTCATGGTCATCAACAACTCCACTGCTCTTAGAAGCAATAGACACACCATATCCCAGAGCCTAATGATCGAGTTCACCCTCAGTGTAAGGAAAGGTATTCAAGTGCCAAAGAGTCTCAGGGAAGCACATGTGGCCTATAAAAGTTGGGCTTAAGACAGATAATGTTTTAACTCTGTAGCCTCTAAAAAAAAAGCAAGATACTGAATAGACACGCGTGCGCGCACACACACACACACACACACACACACACACACACACACACACACACACCCCTTTGCTTTCTGGAATACCCAAAATGATGTCAAATCAGTTGAGTCCTGGTTTCAAGTATAAAGATTCAGAAGAGCAGTAGGTGGAAAACAATCGTTTGTGAAAATAATCAGAATAAGAAGAAGAACCAAGAACAGTGTTTTAGATCTTGAACCAAAACACAGTTTCTTGAGACCCAACAGGCACTCTCCATTAACTTTAGGTCCATCCATGCAGCTGATCCTCAACATTTAGAGAATGAGCGCAGACACTCTTGTAAATGTCCCTTACCCAGGGGGCTCTGGTTCAATTGAAATGGGAGCATCTCCAACCAAAGATAGCCTCTCCATTTGTGCTCTGGACACAGCCCCATCACAACTACTCATGGGTCTCACCTTACATTTATTCCCTAAACTCAAGGAGAGTCTACTTTTGTAAAACTGTTCATATTATTGACTCTAGAAGCTGTGCCACTATCTCTAGCCATGCTGTTTTAAAGCGGAAACCCCTTCAAATACTTTCTTCATAATGTATCATTTCTGAATAAATGACAGTCAGTATAAAGTCTTGATAATTTAGAAGAGTCTTTATTTGGATATAACTGGATGGCTAGAATCTAAAAGTGATTTGTTGTTTGCAGTCCCAAGTCCACATTTCAGTCATTCTTTTTTCAGTCACCCTTCTAAAGGCAGAAAACTTATTTATCCTTTGTCTAAGATGTAATCAAGCATCGACAGAAGCAGAAAGAAAAACTAATGCTACTATTCTTTAGGCTTAGGGAGCATTACAGGGCACAGCATTGATTATAACATTCTGGCAACTAAAAACCAACCATGCATTACCAGGTACATTCCTTATCATAAAAGAAACAATGCCAAAATTGACTATAACATCCTGGTTACCATAACCATAAGATTAACTACACCGTTCAGATTACAACATCAAAGGAAGCAATATTGAATCAGAACAAATGATATATTGAAGAATAGTCAAAACTAATTGTGTTCAGAACCTGGGAACATGGAAGTACATGCTAAAATTAATCACCAGCAGATACTTTCCCATAAGGGAAGGGAGAAAGGATAGGTCAACTAGCAGTCTACATTCTGAGATGGGACGGAGGAACTGGTAAGTCACTTAGCAGCTTACAAAACCAAGTCACTTAGAAGCTTACAAAAATGGAGTTTTTTTGCTAGTCTGCCTCAATAACACAGTTTAAAATATTTTCCCCATACTAAGCTTTGACACCATTAATTTACTGAATTAAAACCTCTGTATATCTCCAAATATATATATATATATATATAGATAGATATATATATATATATATATATATATATATATATATATATATAGATATATATATATATACATACACACACACACATACATATTACAATGGGGGAATCCAAGCACAATGTTTTGGTCACCTGGACTTATTTTGGCCAGAATTTGCTGAAGGGAATAAGCAATTGCTTTGAAATGAAGACACATAGATTTCAGTACAATCCAGGGGTATAAGCACAGGACACTAGCATTTTTTGTTTGGAGATAATTGAGCCAGTTCCCTTTTCATATGCGCACTTGCAGAGCATCACCTGATCCTGTTCATTTTACCAAGCCCCCATCTCACCGTCTGCCCTTGGTGCTTGTCTGACCGATTTAAGCTTGAGACCATGATGTAGCTGCACACGAGTTCAGCTCACCTCCATGTCTGAGTTTGACTGCAACGATCGTCTCAGATAATTTCATAGCAGTGGTTCATAGGGGTCTCCTTAAATGTCACCTTGATGACATGACCCATCTGCACATCACTTTCCTAACAGGGTTGCTACACATGTTCTCAGTGAGCTCCTGAGTGCTCCCTGTACTCTGAAACAGCAACACATCGAGCTCTAGACGCAGATGGTCTGGGTTTGCTTTGCAGTCCTCCATCTCCTGGAGTTAGGCTTAGTCGGTCACTTAATCAAGGTGCCCTGCATCTCTCTTAATTCTGAAAGGCGGAAATGATGAAAATATGGCTCCAAGGAAAATTCAATCATATTTGCTCCAGTTGTCTATAGTTGTACACGAAATAGACATACAACACTGCAGCCTAAAATTACAAGAATTTTTGTTGTTTTATTTGTTGCTTGGTTCCCCTTTTATTCTTTTGATGCACAAATGTCTGATTTTTAGAAGGTCACTCTCATCCATATTGTTTTCTTTGTGTGTACTTCTTTTGCTATGTTTGACAGTGTATGAGTGCCCTGCAATGGGGCACTTACATGTGTCCCTGCTTCCTTATAGATGGACCCTATGGCTCTGGTATTGACATTAGGTCCTTGATCATCTTGTGTTCGTTTTTGTTAATGAGCTGAGGTTTCAGGTCTCTTTCATCTTCTGAGAGTTGTGATTCAATTTTGCTGGCACCATTGTTGAAGAGAATGTTGCTGTCCCTTATAAATTCCCCTTGGACCTTTATTGAAGATCAGTTGCCTGCTTGTGGATGGATTATTTATTTGTTTTCTATTCTGTTCCATTGGTCAGCATGCCTGTCATTGTATGAGTGCCAGACTGTTTTGATGGCTGTGGCTGTAATAATTTTAAGGTTGGTTTCTGTGAGGCCCCTACATTGTTCTTATTCTTTGGGGTCTCTTACTTATCCTGGGACTCTCCGTATGAAGTCAGTCATAGGTTTTTGTTGTTGTTGCTGTTTTCATTTCTTTAAATGATTAAGTTGGTATTTGGATTGGAATTGAATTGTATTTAAATATCTCATTAGGTAGTATTGACATTTCCTTTATATCCAGCATCCTTATCCATGAATGTGGCATATTGAGAATGTGAACAGATTTGCATTGGGAAGCATGAACATTCCTGAATCATGTCATCTTACTGAAAAAGAGAGACTGAAAATAGATAAATAAAGACACAAAGAGATTTTGGACCAGTTCTGAGTCTGGCCTGCACACTTCCTACTGAAGATGAGAGTCCTATGGGAGGTACATTCTGCTATGATGTGGTCCATTCCCTAACTAATTGCCTGCATATCTCTAACCTGGAACTCACCTCCCCCAGTTTCTGTGGAGAGTTACTCTAAGCACTATTTGTGATCACTGCAGGCTGTACTGTAGAGTGATTGTCACACTTCTTGGGTAGTGTGTTAGTCCGGGTTGACTAGAGAAACAATCCTGAAACACTCATTTGTGTGTACGAGAGAACCTGATACTAAAGAGCAATTTTACATTATGAAAACATCCTATTCCAGTCTAGATCAAGTCCATAAGTCTGGTATTACCCCACATGTCAATACTAGTGCATAAATTCTTCTTTAGACCCACGCAGCCATGCAATGATGTTGAATACAGGAAGATCACAAGCCAATGGGTGAAAAGTCTTGTGGATCCAGTGGTGGTGGAAGCCTCTCAGTGCTGGCATGGGTCTCCACGTGGCTCCTCCAGTTCCAGGTCTCTGGCTCCATCAGCCTAGCTCTATATGTCTTGTCAGTAGGAAGACAAAGCAGAGAGTATGTGTCTGACCTCCAGTGAGATATTAATCTCAATGGGACCTCTAAATGAGGTCATCAAGCTGCAACCCGATTGACAGGTTAAACTCTACCCCTCCACCCGTAACAGTGTCAAGTTGACACCAGATTTTTTGACTACCACAGATAGGTTGTACTATCTCTGTTATTGGGGAGCTAAGGCTTCCAGGGCATCCTACTAGAGCTTTCTTGACTTGTTCTGCAAGCCAAGTTATTTGTGCATGTATCAGCCTCATGCTGGTCTTGTAGACCTATGTCCCTGAATCTCAGCAGCTCCACCATCCAAGCTAGCTCCTGGACTGGGAAAATTAGGTCTAGAGATTTAGGGATCTTTACACAGCCAGCGAGTCGATATCAACGTGAAGTCTATCAGCAAAGGTTACTGATCTTTTACTAAATTTGTGTTTACTTTATGCTGATAATCCTTCATTCTGGAAGTATAGGATATCCCTCTCGAAGTTATTTTCCACTGGTCTTTGTGGAGTCCCTCCCATGTGTGCTACTCAGTCACCATATTGCTCCGTCTCTGAGATATAGTATATATATATATATATATATATATATATATATATATATATATATATATATACACAAAATATGTTTCTCTACAATTTTAAACATTTTTCTAAAGAAAAAAATTAAAATTTAAAGCTATTCTTCTAAACTTTCCCCCAAAGAATTCTATCCCCCTTGATTGACAGCACGTCAGAATGATAGTTCCACAAGCCTCAAGAAAGTTCTCTGATTTTGGGGAACACCCAGAAATATGCAGGGGAAGGTCAGCTCTTCAGTGTCCATGGTGTAAAGTTTGTCAACAAAATCCTCTATGGACAACCTTTCCAACTCTTGAAGAATGAGCTGGTGTATTGTCACGATAGATAGAAAAGATCCTTTGTGCAATATTCTAGGATGTTTTCTCACTAATGTCATGTTTCATTTTCTTTAAACTTATTCATAGTAATATTCTTAGGTTTTCTATGTCTTATGAGAATTTCACTCCAGACCTACCTGTTAGAATCCACAAAACCGCTGTCATATTCTGAATTGAACTTTATGCCTTGAATATCAACCTAGATGATTCCCTCAGAACTGTTTTCATTGTATCTTTCTCTTTGGATCATAGTGATACATCTAAGAATTATCAATAATTAAGTTTCATTACATAAAGCTGGCTTCATTAACTTCAGTTTTCTTTTAAAACAGTTGTGTAATATCAATTTTTGGAGCTCATTGATCTGTGTGAACAGCTTTCTGGCACCAATCAAGAAACCAAAATTATCACTTAAAATTTAAAATACCGAACCATGTGATATTCCCACTTCATAAGTTACCTCCTGAATAGTAACTCGACAGTCTTCTTCCACAAGTACTTCATGTCTGCCAGTTTCATCATTTGTAGCAGTTGACTTTTCCCCTCTTTGACCCATGTGTGAAGTTTCCACTACTTTCCTTATAGCACTTGATCCATTTTTTAACTGTCTTGTGTGCAGAAGACAGAATTTCTGTCGACATAGTTTCTTTCTTTCTTTCTGTCTGTCTGTCTGTCGTTCTTTCTTTCTTTCATGACTTCCACACAAACATGTATTTTAAATCACCCTAATGAAACCAAGTTAAGTGTGTTACTGAGAAAATTTGGCCACAGCCATCCCCTGATAGCAGAGGCATGTTTAAACATGTTTTACTTGGAATAAACACATGAATGCAGAACTTACTTTCCTAATTCTTACATAAACTATAGCTCTTTTTGGCTAGGCTTAAATATGTATGAATGTGTGAATAACTGCAACTTTGACTTTATTAATAACATAACCAGATATTTATAAAAGGTTAAGGGTTCTAATTTGATTTGGTGAAGATGGTCATAAGCGTAATTTTCATAAACTGTCATTTACTCTGCAGATGAATATTTGTATTTACGTAGTAAGTTTTAAGGCTATATAGTACAGTTTTTCAATCTTAGCATAATTGATATTTGGGGTTATATATTTATTGTGATTTTAAAATAAGAATCCCTGGATTCTATCTACTAGTGCCAGCAGAACTTCCCTAGGTTTGGCAAATTGAGATAAACTTCAAGAATTTCAAGGTATCTCTGGGAGAATAAATTTCCTCTGCAATGTGAGATTGTTAATATCAATGTACATAACATTACCCAGGTTATTCTAAATATGACATTGCAGTAACATAGATTGATGAGTATTCATATAAATGAGAAGATTGATGATATATGTGAAAGCTGGGGAAAGATTTAGTTTCTTTATTGTTAAAAGATAATTTTATTGGGAGCTTTTACAACTCTTATTATAATCCATATATCAACTGTATCAGGTATATTTGTATATATGTTGCCATCGTTCTTTTCTAGACATTTACTTTCTATAGAGCCCTTGTTATCAGCTCCTCTTTTTTCCCTCCATTACCCCCTCACCCCAGATGTAGTTTTAACATGATCAATGTTACAACCAATTCTGCATTGTTTCTAAACTTTGCCATTAATGACGCCTTTTAGTTCCATGAACTGCAAACCAAAGTCTCACCAAGAACTATTTCTTTAAAATAATCTCTGGGATGATCAGTGGAAGACAAACAAATCCATCCCCATGAAAAAGTATTGTTCCCTCTCAAATTTTCCCTAGAGTTACTGTGCTTGGGAGTCCCCAGGGAGGTGGTGACAAGATGTGGAAACCACAGCTTCTGAGAAGAATCCCACACCTAACTGTTTTCCATAGCATCTGCTGAGAAGACAGGGCACTAAACTGAGTGTGCACTGGGGACCCCAACACACCAGCACCCTGCTGGCTACCACAAGGAATTTTTGTCTGAGCTCACACTGTTTTCCCATCACTATGCCTGTCTCTTGCACAGTAATAGACTGCTGTGTCTTCATAATTCACAGAACTCAGCTTTAAATCATCTTGGCTCTTGGTGATATGTCTGGTGATGCTGACTCGGGACTGGAGAGTTGGAGCACCGTTTGTGCTCTCCCCACTCCATATCATACCAACCCACATCAGCCCCTTTCCTTGAGTCTGGTGGACCCAGTGCACATGATTGCTGGTTGAAGAGAATCCAGAGACCGTGCAGGTGAGGGACAGGGTCTGCGAGGGCTTCACTAGTCCTGGGCCTGGCTCCTGCAGCTGCTCCTGTGACAGAGTCCCTGGGCACAGGGAGAACCCACCGAACCATTTGTTCCGAGGTAGAATTCCGGACTTCACAGGGAACCCCTGAAGCATGCACCTCTAGGAGTTGCTGCCAGAAAAAGGAAAACCACCACATGTTTCATGTCCCTGTGTGTGAGGTCTCTGACGCCCAGGAACTGTTCTCCAGGATGAGGAGGAACCCGAGTTTAAGTTCACATGTGCAGTGTTCTCATGTGGCTGCCTAAGAGGGGTTTGCATGTAGTACATGCATTTGTATGTAGAGGTTAAATGAGGTGAAGGAAGGTCCCTGGCTTAGAGACTCACCCTGCGGGAAGACTGATGCTGAGCGTACCATTGAGAGAAGACATTTCTGGCTCAGAGTTCTTCACTTCAACTAGTCCAGGGTTCTCTTTATCCACATCAGGACATATTCAGGCATCCGGATATAGTTATGGATCAAGGAAATCTCCTAGGAATAGGGTAAATGAACTTATACTCCAAGGTGTGGATAGATTTTTAGATAGTGTCAAAAATAAAAGATAGATTGGTGAACACACCTGCAGATAAATAATTTATGTTAGATATGTGGAGATAATAAATAGATATAAAGAGAGATCTCTCACTGCTGTTCAGTCCAGTCAGACTCAGCACAAATCTGTAGGACAGGGTTGAACTGCCCCTATGAGTTTTGGAGAATAATTTTTTATGGGAATAGAAAGCCTGATCTTTCTCTGCACAGCAGCTGGTGGTTTTCAGCTACTGACCTTAAAGAACACATCCTCACACGTACTCACTACACCACCATGGATCATGTTGAGTCGTGATCCATAAGGTCAACAGTTCAAAATCCTCACCCATACATCAGAGTCACACTGGGCTTTCTACTCCCCTAACAAGCTCCAGTCTTGGAATCTCACGAGGGCAATTCTACCCTGCCCTATAGGGGCCCTGTGAGTCAGCATCGGCTCAATGGCAGTGATTTTTTTCATAAAGAATGACAGATAATGGTAAATGGAGAAGTAGACCAATAAACATCAAAGAGTCACCAACTCCCCAGGGTTCCCTGAATGCTCACATTTTTAATCATTACAAATGTCCATTCACACTTGTTGAAAATATTAAATATTCCAAAGTATGAATAAAGGAATTAAATGGTCCCCAAACATTGACTCATGATGAAACCGGAATCAAGGTGCTATTTGTCATGCACCTTGAAACATTCATTAACGTGGGCGAATAGTCTGCACCAAAACTATCTTTTGGAGTCAGGTGCACTTAAGAGTTATTGTGCCGGGCAATATCTCCATGTCAACATGAAGTAGATTTTGTTTTTCTCCGCCGATGTGTCTGTCTCTCTGCCCTAAGTTTACCTCTCTGCCTAGAAAGTACTTCCTTTCCCCTGAAATGGAATTTCTTCAGAGTCTGTAGATCATGACTTGAAGGAGAACTTTGGGAAGCAGAAACCATCAAGACCGCAAACAAAGATAATACATGGTCCTCAGTTCACAACTATGTTCCTGAATAACCAGGACTTCATACTTTGATCTCTGATTATTATCACCTGCCCTGCAGCCTGACATCCACCTGCCCCTATCATATTCAAGGTCAGTAGTTTGAACCCACCAGCCACTACATGGAAGAAAGACTGAGATTTGTGTTCCCCTAAAGAGTTATAGTCCCTGAAGCTCACAGAAGCAGATCTGCCTGTCCTGTAGGGATGCTATTAGTCAGAATTGGCTTGATGACAGTGAGGCTTTGTTTCGTGTTGTTTATCACACAAGACATCAGCCTGCCACTTAATCCAAGGATTTGGTACTTGTGAGTCCTCATTTATCATGTGAGCTATTTCTTGATATCAATCTTTGTGTGTGTGTGTATATATATATATATATAACCATGTTTATTCCTCTGGGTAACTCAGATAAGTATGTGTATGGATGTGCATGTGTGTGTGTGTGTTATTGAGAACATTTTCAATTCAGCTAACCTAACAGTGACTTATAGAATATTTCACTGCATTGAAATATCAACAAACATAATTTATATCATTTTTTGTGTTTTGGTTTTCATTGTCTATTACTGTTGAAAATAATTTAGTGGAATTATATCCTATGTGAATATCTATATATCCCCAAAGTAATTGAAAGTGATTTAAATTAAACTAATTGTTCAACTAGAAGTAAATGCCATTATTTTGAAACCCAAATTTTAAAGAAACTCATATTTACCTCAAGCCTTCTTATTTTCCAATTACATAATACTAAGTTTAATATTATTTCAAGTGGTCTCATTGATGTGCAGTTTATGCACTTGCTTGTTGGGAAAATGTTCATATTTCTAATCCACCAGGCTATTTTCCTTAGAAAAATCTAGGATTCTGTTCCACTGAGGCAAGCTATTGTACTCTACCAGATGGTGTTGTGATGCGTGGAATAACAACTGCAGTACACCTACCAAAAAGCGTGATATCAGTGGCTTATTCATAATTATCAAAATACCAACCGATTTCTCTGCAATATTATACTTTTTGAGATTTTATTATTAAAATAATTATGAAACTTATTTCCTATTTCATAAAGTGGTAAAATAGATGTTCACAATTTTAAAAATATATATTTCTTCCATGAAACAAGAAGAACAAAAATAAGCCAGAATTGTATCCTGGACAGAATCCAG
Organism: Tenrec ecaudatus; assembly: GCF_050624435.1. Taxonomy (NCBI): domain Eukaryota; kingdom Metazoa; phylum Chordata; class Mammalia; order Afrosoricida; family Tenrecidae; genus Tenrec; species Tenrec ecaudatus. The sequence continues at coordinate 42,572,055 of NC_134532.1, forward strand.
GTTACAACATTTAAGAATGTTTTGTGCTGTTGAAACTATAAATATATTAACCAAGTGCCCTACATTGCTTTAGGAGACACTCAGAGTGACAGTTCATGAAAGAGAGCTGCCCCATATGGTTTTCTAGTCTGTGATCCTGAGGGGAGCAGGCCATCAGATCTTTTTCCAACTGAGATACCAAGTGGCTTTGCATTGCCTAACTTTTGGTTAGTGTATTAGTCATGGTAGACTAGAGAAAGAAATCCATGGACACTCACATGTGTATAAGAGAGAGTGTTATATCAAAGTGTAATTGTACATTAAGGAATCATCCCTGCCCAGTCTAGATCAAGTTCATAAGCCCGATATTAGCCCATATGTCCAATACCAATCTATAAAGTTCTCTTCAGACTCACGAAACACATGCTATGATGCCAAATACAGGAAGAGCACAGGCCAGTGGGTGGGAAGTCTTGTGGATCTAATGGTGTTGTAAGCATCTCAGTGCTGTCAGGGGTCTCCATGTGGCTCCTCCAGTTTCCAGGGCACGGATCTATCAGTGCAGTGCTATGTATCTTGTGAGTAGAGCATCTCTCAGGGAGTGAGCAGAGAGAGAATGCCTCCTGCCTCCAAGGAGGAAATACAGGAATTCCCAGAACCCTCAGGGGAAGGCCATGTCCACACAGAGGCTTTATTTGCTATATCCTAATTGGCAACCTAGACTCCACCCCTAAGTTCTTAATCATCAAATTGGCACCAGATTATGCAACTAGCACAGTTAGAAGTTGGGCACTTACCTATTCTGCCCCAAGGCTTTCTGTTCCAAATTCTTCTATGAGGGAATGCAAGGTGGGCAATGTACTAAGTTCCATGGATAACTTTGAGACTGAAGAAAGGAGCTCTGTTTCTTTCAACCTTTGTCCCAGTTTTAATTCTTTAGTAGAACCCCTGCCCTCTGCCAACACTCATATAATACTAAATTAATTCATTACTTATTTACAAAATGCCTCTATATTCCCATGAACTCTCAGTCCACAGAGTTCTTCTGAACATATATGTTTTTTTCTCCAGATGTCCTAGACCCTTCACTCTGGACGCACTATATTTCTCATGCCTGAGATACAACCCATTGCCCATTATGCTGTAGAAGTTAATGATGTGCATGCCTACGTCCTTTTGATTCTAATTTCTGTCCTATCATCTCCTCAAGAAACCAAAGACAATCTGCTCTCAGCTCAACTTTTGGTAAGCACTCTTCAACGGCTAAGCATTACATATCCCAGATGATCAAGATTCACAGAAAACAACACATAAGACAGAAAGGAGAGTGGGAAGGAGGGGGGGGTAGTGATCTCTGCATTAAAATGGAAATCATACATTCTTAGAGAAATATTGGCCTTTTCTTTCAACATGGTTCTAGAATTATCCTAGTGCTTACATGATCATGCGCATCCACTACTGTTTGAATGTACTCGCCATATATAGTGAGAGATACTGATCTCTCAGATTTCAGCAGAAGAAATGGGATGTGGGGTATGCAGACTGGTGATAACATGGTAGGTATGAAACATGCTGAAGCAGAAGCATGAGGAAGCACCCTATCTATGTATTTGTTCACCTTCATTACACCCAACTATTGGTGTGTCTTTATCGTGTGGCCTGTTTTGTATTCTCCTGATGCAAATACTTGCTCACAGCTATATATTATTGAGTCCTGAGAGGTCTTGTGACAGCAATCTTGTCCAGGCAAATAATAAATTGCTTTACTTCTCAAGCAAGTGGGTCATTTAGTGGTGTTCCCATACTCCTCCTTTTCTCCCCATCCCACAGTCTTCCTCCGGGAACTCTTGCAGTGAAATCCTGTCCTGGACTGTCTAACCTCTGAATATGGAGATGCTCTAGAATCTAGAGTCTAGATTCTGTGGAGCTCTAGTACTTGACTTCAGCCCATCTATGTAAAAATATGAAAGAAAATGTTTTGAAACTGACTGTGGTAGCAATTGTACAATACTGTTTCATGTGATTGAAGGAAGGTTATGATATATGTAAGAGCTTCCAATAAAATATTTTTTAAAGAGAGAAAAAAAGAGATAGGATGAGAATGACCATGTTAACCTGTTTGTCAAGAAAAAAAAGGATCGTATTGATGACAATAAAGGATCAGAGTCAGGTTTAATATTTGTACTGTCAACAGAAAATGCTAATTCCTTATTTCAAGCCTTCAGTGAGGAGAGAATTCAGAGAAAAAGAAAAACCATCCTTGGGGACGCTGAGAGCTAAGAGAGGAATTCCAACAGGAAATTCTCCCTGTCATACATCTGGGCTTGTCTAGGGCTGGGTGTCTGTGCTTTGAGAGTCCTGCGCGCCCCCTGCTGCCCACTGTCTTCCCTGCAGGGGAGGTTTTTGTCTGGGCTCACACTGACTCCCCCTCACTGTACTCCCTGCACAGCAGTCATGGAGCTCAGCTGCAGGGAGAACTGATTCTTTGATGTGTCTCTGGTGATGGAGAGTCAGTTTTGGAAGGACGGGTTATAATATGTATCACTATCATACCATATGTTTCCCATCCACTGCAGCTCCTTCCCCGAGGTCTGGCGGATCCAGTTCCAGCTGTAACCACTGCTTGTGATGGAGAAACCAGAAACAGTGCAGGTGAGGGACAGCTTCTGGGAGGCTTCACCAGTCCTGGACCCGACTCCTGAAGCTGCACTGGCAAACAAACACAAATGTTCCCTGTCGGTCACTTGCGGTCAAAAACATCCCCATAGACCCAGGTCAGATATCTGAATCTCCCGCCTTGGGGAACTGTCACCAGGTACTGGAGAACACACAGCAATAGCATCTTTAGACCGCAGCCGGGCTTTCCCAAGAGACCTACACCCATGTCTGAAGAGAACTGATAGCCTTCCCAGGTCAGTGGTGAATTTGACCTCAGTGCCTGAAGGATAACTTGCATGTGAGGGAGCCCTGTCCTTATAAGCAGAAAGTAATGGAGATCAGACTCCCATCTTCCTTCTGAGCCCATTGTAGGGTAACTGCTTGTTTTAACTCATGTGCATGTTAATCTATAATGAAAGGTTTTTCTCAAGAAGTGAGTGGAAAGGTCAAAGAATGCCCAGAATTTCTGAGCCCAGTGTTCTTTCCTTCCAGCCCCTCGTTGCCCCTGCCCTGCCTTGGGTTTCTATATGATGTTTGTTGAAAGCATCTTCAGTCTTAATACTCTCTAAGACCCATTTTTTCCTGTACGCCCTGACACCTCTTAATTAACCTCCTCATAGTCCTTAGTAGTTTTCCTTGTGTGAGAGCAACATCTTTTAGAAACACAAATACCAAATTTGTTCCAAGGATTGATAATGTCCCAAAGGTCCAACTCTTCAATGAAGCCATTCAGCTCCAATTCCTACCCACTCCACCCTTGAGGAGATCCCCTCAGATTTCTGGGTTCTGAGAATCACTGCAGCATCCAACAGAAATTCATGAAAGTTTGAGGGTTCTGTTCAGTCAAAATTCTGAAGTTCAGAAAAGGGTAAACCAGATGCTGTGTCTGAAGAACAGTCTCCACTCCTAGCTTTGCATTTTATTTATGCACACATGATCTGAAGCCCCTGACAGAATGTTTCCAGTAGGCATTGTTCTGCTACTAATCTTATTTAGCCAGGATATTTCTGACCTTGGGCCATAGTCTTTACCAATCCCACCACTCTTATAAGCAATATCCACACTACATCCCAGAGTCTGATGAATGAGGTCAACCTCAATGTAAGTAAAGAGATTCAAGTGCCATAGGGTCTCAGGGAAGAACGTGTCACCAAGAAAAGTTGGTCTTCAGACAAGTTACTATTTTAACTCTGTAGTCTCTAAAAAAGTAAGATTCTGAACAGACACCACCCCCCCCCCCACACACACACACCTTTGTTTGCTGGAATATCCAAAATGATGCACAATAAGTTGAGTCCTGATTTCAAGTATAAAGATTCAGTAGAGCAGTAGATGGAAAATAATCATTTCTGAAAATAATCAGAGTAAGAAGAAAAGCCACGTGCAGTGATTTAGATCTTCCACAAAAAGATATTTTCTTGAGACCCAGTAGGCACTTTCCATTAAAATTAGGTTCATCCATACAACTGATCCTCAAAATTTAGAGAATGAGCTCAGACACTCTTGTAAATGTCCCTTGCCCAGGGGGTTCTGGTTCAATCGAAGTGTGAGCATCTCCAACCAAGGACAGCCTCTCCATTTGTGCTCTGCGCACAGCCCCATCACAAATGCTCATCGATCTCACCTTACATTTATTCCCTAAACTCAAGGATTGTCTAATTTTTGAAAACTGTTCATATTTCTGACTCTTGAAGCTGTGACACTATCTCTAACCATGCAGTTTTAAAATGGAAAATCCTTCAGATTCTTTCTAGATAATATTGCAGGTTCGAATATATGACAGCCACGGTAATGTCTTCATAATTTAGAAGAGTCTTTGTTCACTTATAACTGGACTGCTAGATTATAAAAGTGAGTCCTTGGTTGAAGTCCTAAGTCCACGTTTCAGTCCATCTTTTAAAGGAAAAAACTCAGTTATCATTGTCTAAGACTTAAGCTAGCATGAATAGAAGCAGAAAGCAAAATTGATGTTACTATTCTTTAGGGTTAGGGAGCCTTACAGGGTACAGCATTGATTATAACATTCTGGTAACTTCAAGAAGACCGAGTATGCATTACACGATACGTTCCTAATCAGAAAGAAACAATACCAAAATTGACTATAATATCCTGGTTACCATAACAAGATGAACTACACCGTTCAGATGATCACATCACAGGGAACAATATTGAATCAGAACAAATGATATATTGAAGAATAGTCCAAAGTAATTGTAGTGTCCAGAACCTAGGAACACATGGAAGTACATGCTAAAATTAATCACCAGCAGAGGATTTCCCATAAGGGGAAGGAGAACAAGAAGATCAATTAGCAGTCAACTTTCTGAGATGGGAGGGAGGAATGGGCAAGTTACTTAGCAGCTTACAAAAATGGAATTTCTTTTGTTATCTGCCTCAATAACAAAGTTTAAAATATTTTCCCCAGACTAAGGTTTGACACCACTCATTTACTGAATTAGAATCTCTTTATATCTCCAAATTAATATATATTTTTCAATAGGGAAATTCAAGCACTCAGTATTGGTCACCTGGACTTCTTCAGGCCAGAATTTGCTGAAGGGAATAAGCAAATGCTTTGAAACGAATACACATGAATTTCACTAAAATCCAGGGGTTCAAGCACAGGACACTGTAGCATTTTTCGTTTGGAGATCATTGAGTCAGTTCCCTTTTCATATGCACACTGGCAGAGCATCACTTGATCCTGTTCATTTTACTGAACTCCCATCTCACTATCTGCTCTTGGTGGTTTCCTAACTGATTTAAGCTTGAGACCGTGATGTAGCTGCGCAAGAGTTCAAGGAGTTCAAGTAACATCTGTCTCTGAATTTGACTGCCATGATTGTCTCAAAATAATTTCATAGCAGTGGTTAGTAGGGGTCTCCTTAAGTGACAACTTTTATGACATTATCCATCTGCACATCACTTTCCTAACAGGTTTTTTACACATGTTCTCAATGAGCTCCTGAGTGCTCCTTGCACTCCAAAGAAGCAACGCATTGAGCTCTTCTAGACTCGGGTTTCTGTGTTTGTTTTGCGGTCCCCCATCTCCTGGTTTAGGTTTGGTCAATCACTTAGTCAAGGTACACTGTATCTCTCAAAATTCTGAAAGGTGGAAATGATACAAAATATGTCCAAGGAAAATGCAATAATATTTTCCCTGGTTGTCTATTGTTGTACATTAAATAAATATACAACTCTGCAGCTTAAAATTACAAGAGCCTTTTGCTTTTTATTCATTGCTTGAGTTCCCTTTTTACTCTCCTGATGCACATAAATGTCTGATTTTAGAAGGTCACCCTCATCTATGCTGTCTTCTTTGTGTGTGCTTCCTTTGCTCTGCTTGATGGTGTATGAACGTCCTGCAATGGGGCCACTTAAGTGTGTCCCTGCTTCCTTATCGATGGTCTCTATAGCTCTGGGATTGACATTAGGTCTTTGGTCATCTTGTGTTCGACCTATTTGTACATGAGCTGAGGTTTCAGTTGTCTTTCATGCTTCTGAGGGTGACGATCCAATTGTGCCGGTCCCATTGTTTAAGAGAATGTCACACTCTCCCTTATAAAATCCCTTTGGCCTTTGGTGAAGATCAGTTGTCTATTGTGTGGATGGATTATTTGTTATTTTTCTATTCTGTTCCATTGGTCGACATACCTTTCATTGTATGAGTATCAGGCTGTTTTGACTGCTGTGACTGTGGAATAGTTTTCAGGTTAGTCTGTGTGAGGGCCCCTACCTTGATCTCAATCTTTTGCGGTCCCTTGATTATCCTAGGATTCTCCATATAAAATGAGCAACTATTTTCCCCATTTCTTTAATGGATTAATTTGTCATTTGGATCACAATTACATTGTATTTAGAGACAGTATTGTGTCGTTTTGACATTTTCTTGGTATTGAGCATCCTTTTCCATGAACACGGCATATTGAGAATGTGAATGTGAACAGACTTGCGTTGGGAAGCATAAACATTCCTGAATCATGTCATCTTGCTGAACAAGAGGCACAGAAAATAGATAAAGACAGAAAGAGACTTCAGACCAGTGCTGAGTCTGACCTGCACAATTCCCACTGAAGAAAGGAGGCACATTCTGCTTTAATGTGGTTCATTCCCTACCTAGTCAGCTGCATAACTCTAGCCTGGAACTCAATGTCACAATCGAGGAATTCTATGGAAGCCTCTGCTCTCTGTCCTTTTAGCAGCACATCCCCGTCTTTCTCTTCAGGCACCATTTGGAGAGTTTGAATAACCAGTCTTTCTGATCCAATTCAATATCTAACCTTTGGCAGCACCCAATCGCTCCACTTCTCTAAATCTCATTAGATTTGGAACTCTGAGTTTCCTTGACTATCTTCTGGACCCTGATTCTGAGAACCACGTGGCTAATTTTCCTCCACACCAAGCAGACTGATTTTTGTACAGAACGTTTACTTGTTGTAATACAATTATTGTAACGTAGAACATTTCAGGGATAGGCACTGCAAGGTATTAAAATGGAGAGATTCTCTAAGGGAAATGAAGAGATGGAGAAGAACACCAATAAATACCACAACAGGAAAGTAGTCCTGCTCTGTGGGTCTTGAGTGCCACCTGGGGACCTGTTTTCTCCCTGCAGGGGAGGCTTGTATCCTGAATCTGAATTTTCCTCACTGTGATGGTAGTACAGTAATACAAAGGCATGTCCTGGAAATTCAGGCTGTTCGTGCGCAGGTGTAACATGTTCTAGGAATTGACGTTGGAGATAGTGAATTGGCTCTTCACAGAGTCTTTGTGTTATGTACCACCAATACCCCAGGTACTGAATATTGAGACCGACTGTAGGTCCTCCCCAGAGTCTGGTGGACCTAGATCATGATTTAGCTACTTTAGGGAAAACTAGAGGCAGTGCAGGAGAGTATCAGAGGCCCCTCAGACTTCCCCAAGGCACCTCCATACTCCACTAGCTGCACCTCACTCTCTGAGCAGGAAAACCATCAGACATATTCACCATGTCTCTCACTCACACCCAAGCACACAAACTGGTTCTTGACAAAATCACCTCTTAAAATAGCAACAAGGACAAACCCCTTTCAGCACAGACTCCATGCTGTCTGTGTTGTGCTCAGTCCTTATCACTGAGTGGGGACTCCTGAGAATTCAGGAGCACTTCCAGAGCTGCAGGGTTGGAGCTGCATTGGCTTTCATCAGCAGAGGGAGGGGTGGATTTGCATTACCTCCTAATCCATAATAATAAATGAAGTTGCATGACTTCTGAGATCTGAGGACTCGGTTCCTAGAACACATCTGAGTGTTTTAGGTGTGAAGGGCACAATGATAATAACAATATCATGAATTATGTGACTTTCTATAGTAAATTGTCATCACACATTAATCCATTTTATTTTTCTATTTACACACAAAATGTGTGTGTAAATTTATATCTCTGGTTGATAGGAATAATACTATAAACAGAAATGTAAAAGTGCATTTTTATATCTTTGAGGAACTCACAGTGTATTCTTTCTTAATATCCTTTTAAATTTGGGAACAAAAATATTTGGGAAGGGGCATAATCAGGGTTTTAGGGTAGATGAACAAAAGTTTCCAAATTAAATTCCAAGGACCTCCCTTGCTATCCTTGAAAAATAGGTAAATACAAAATCATGAAGGATTTAAAAAATAGTAAATAAATACTTGGCCCAACTTCGTTTTCTCACAGTGCAGTTTTATATCTTCTTACAACTTTTTCATAGAGCCCTGGTCATCACCCTGAAACCTCTTTGAATTTCTACACGATTACTCCATAAAATAGGTATCCCAACAGAAAGTTGACCAAATTATTGGGCAATTAAAATATCTTCTTCCCACTAAAGCATTGTGTCCTGAATGAAGGCAAGATTGGAATTCACAGTCATGTGGTGGTGGTTGTTGTGGATAGGTGCTACTGAGTCAGTTCTGACCCACAGTGACCCTATTCACAGCAACAGAACACTGTCTGACACTGCACTGTCCATATGCAAGTTCCTTTGTTTTGGGGACAGATAATTAAGGACAAATTGGGGAGAACTTTCTTCATAAGCTATAAGAGGAAAACCCAGCATTTTAAAATGCATGATTTAGGAGAAATGACAGGAAAAGTACCAAAAATATAATGAAGCATTTCAAAATATGCTTATTTGTCTTTTTTAATTGACAGAAGCTCAGGCTTTGCTTCTGATCCTTTGCAAGGCAACATCGGAATGGTGTAGGATCATTCTATGGATGCCTCCTCTTCATTTCAGAGAAGGCTGAGTTGGGACAAGCAACTGCAGGGCGTATCTCCCAAAGGAAGCACAGAACTGCATGCTGAGATGTTCATGGTAAAATGTGACTCAGCATGCTCAGTGCAGAGTATAGGGGAGATGCCACATTGTGAAAAAACAAAAGTGGCCTGAAAAATTCTTAAGGATGAGATATGAAAAGAGTGACCCAAGAGGGAAAAAAAGCACATTATGGTGTGGCAAGAGGCAGGGGGCAGGGCTGTGTCAGGTTGCTGTGAATCAGAACTAGATTCCGCAAAGTACAGGAATGAGCACTTCATTGTTTTCTGTGTCCTTCACCTTAGGACCTGCAATCAGGGAAGGTGTTACTGTTAGGATTCTTCCAGTACCTCTCATGTTGAAAGTCAACGTGGTAAGACTGTGAGGAGGAATAAATGTAGGGAGAAGGGAACATGAATATCCAGGGGTAAGGAGGAATCCGTTGTTCTTGGAGTAGAGCAGAGAGGCAGCAGGTTTGTGAATGGTGAGGCGGGGACACGAGTGGAGTGCTAGAAACTGTGATAGGGGAGGGAAGTCAGTCTTGGAGAGGTATGCTATCACAACGCTGCTTGGGGAAACTGCAGTCTGGTTCATGACTCCTGGGGACCAAGTGGTCCTGTGACCAAAAAGATGCACTTCACCCAAGCCAAGCATTTTTAATGACCTCCTGTGCATGCTAAAGTTGCACATGGAAAATGGAAGACCAGAATGGAATTGACACATTTGAATTTTAATGTTGGTTAAAAATATTTAAAGTGCCATGTCCTAAAAAAGAATCCATAAACTCATCTTCAAAGAAGTACAGCCAGAATTCTTTTCAGAGGAAAGCATGGTGAGGCTTTTGGACATGTTATCTGACAGACTTGTCTCTGCAGCAGGCCCTCATGCTTTGTAAAGTGGAGAGGCAGCGAAAGGAGGAAGACTCTTGAGAAGATGATGGACACAGTGGCTCCAACAACAAGAACAATTTTGAGGATGGCACAGGCTCAGGCAGTGTTTCATTCTCTACACAGGGTGGAGACAAGTCCGAACTGATGGACAACTTCTAACAACAGCAGCAATATTGCCGTGGGTTTGTGGGTGAAGGTTCTGATCGATTTCTGTGCCCAGGAAGAGTGCCTATCATATGAGAACTCTCTGTAAAAGGTCCTGATGCCCTTGGGATGCCCAAATTTCTGTGTTCTTCAAGAAGCTGTCTTTTGGTGAATGGGGGACACGTGTCAATGAACAACCAGGACAGACAGCAAGGGCTCTTGCTGCTCTCATACCTTCCCCTGCAAACTCATCCTGTCCTGAGCCAGAAGAGGAACTTGTGGACACTGGGTCAGCCCATGGTACAGAGGGCACACACCTCAACCTAAGGAGCAGCTTTGACTGAGGACAGTTCTCTCTAGAAGAAGGCACAAACCCAGCTGTAGGAGCTGGATGCTGCAGCCTGTGAGAAACCTCTGGGTTGCAGGTGGAGGCAACAACAACATCTGCCAAAACCTGGTAAGTTACTGGGAAGATAATAGAGAGAGAAATTTATTCAAAAGGATCTAGAATAACCGATTCCAGAACTTTCTTTTCCTGGTTCATTCAAACTTAATGGTGAAATGTGTAACCCAATACAATAAAGCACATTTTAAAACTGCAATTATTTACTTTTGAAAAATGTACATTTTCCCTCGAGATTTTATGTATCAACATATTGAATGGATATCATCTTAGTTCATATCAGTTCTTCATAGATTCCTATCAACTGGGCAATCATGTAATCAGGATCATTAACTCTCCTTCACTGGCTACTTGAAATGTTGACTTGGAAGGCTTGCAAAAGAGGTTCTGGAAGATTATAATGTCACCGAATCCATAGGAAAGTGCCCTTGGAATGACACTGCCTGGAGTGACTCGAGTTATTTGAAGAGAACTTTATAAAGTTGCCTCGAAGGAACCAAACTGTTTATTGGGAAGATGGAGGGATGAGGTCAAATTTACATCAAAGATTGCTGGTGGTGCAACGGGTCAAACATGGGCGTGGTAACTATATGTGTTTGTGGTTCAAATCTGTCAGCTGCTCCTAAAGAGAACAGTGTATCATTTAGCTTCTTTTGGAAACACCCTTTCAGAGAAGCAGGGAAGCACTGCTCTCCCATCCACTGGTTTGAGAAAGAAATGACTTCATGGCAGCGGATCAGTGGGAGGGAATGGACTTCGGACAAGTTTCTGCATGTTTAATACAATGGCAGAGATGTAAACTCATTAATTTATTTTTAATTTTACTAGTAAAGATAATAGAAAGACATACCTATATAATCTCCCCCAAACCATTACCTCCCAGCCTTTCCTGATTTTCCCTTGCATTATAATGGCACATATTAATCATCAAACACCAATATTGATACACTGTTATGAATTAAAATCTATGATTTGTTTGGATTTCCTTAAATCTTACATAAGGTACTATCCCTGCCATAGGATTCCATACAAGACATCATATTACATTTAGTCATCATGCCCCTTTTGCTTGCTCTCTATTGTGACAAATTCTGAGAAATTCCTTTCTATTTTTAAAATTGTCTTGACAGCTCTGACGGTGTTTGTCAGGTTTTATTTTGTTTTTTTTTTTGTTTGTTGTTGTTGTTGATTTGTTTTGGAGAATAGCCTGATTGGAAACTGTCTATGTTATTGTGACAGTATTTACACCGTCACAAACTTATCAGTGTTAATTTGACCTTGATCACCTGACTGAGGAAGGGTTTGTCAGAGTTCTGCATTATGAGAATGCTCAATGATGCCCCAACTAAGAAGTACACTATTGAAGAAGCCAGGTTTTATTTTATTATACATAATAATAATATGATAGATATCACATAATTCGATAGTTAAAACATTCAGCAGAGTTGTACAATTGCTATGACGGTTTCCAAACATTCTTTTCGTGCATGGCCTCCTTGACATTGTCTCCCCTTTTTCCCCCTCCACTATTGTATCCCCTCCTCCTGAAACCCTATTCTCCTTGCTGTCTCTATGGGTTCATCAATCATAGGATGCATATAACAAAAAATGGAAAAACATATAACACAAATTCAAGAAGGTGACCTCCAATGACATAACACCTCTGAGATACATTCTAACATGGACAAGCACAAACCAAAGCAAATACCACAAACCAAAAATAAAGAAAATGTAGGACACCAGATAAGGGTTGGCCTCATCAGTAGAGCAGGCGGAATCTACTGACAATGTTGTAACTGTTCAAGCCAGATTGACGTTTTTGATCCTTTATACTCATCTCTCCAAAGCTCTCTGTTAGATAACCACTTTTCTCCATGCCTCAATTGTAGATGGAGGGACTTCTCCAGAGACTTATTTCCTATGAAGTTCGACAAATGAATCTTGGGCTACCACTCTCAACCATCACAATTTAGTCTTTGATACTAGATCCTCCTTCAACTTCAGATTAAATGGTTTACCATCCTTCAGTGATGATGGTGTGCTTCCTCCATGTAGGCTTAGTTGACATCTCACTTAGAGGGCCGCTTGTTTGAAAACATTCCTTTAAGACCCCATATGTGAAGAAAACAGATTAGAAAGTTTTGTTTTTGTTTGTTAGCTTGTTTGAAATAGAAATTATGAAGGCAGGATGGGGGCAGAGGGCTATGGGTAACTGTTTGATCATAGAGGGAAAAAGAAGAGCAGAGCAGTGGGAAAACATAAGAACAGCAAGCAGAGCACAGAGCTGGTGTGATTTTTCTCCTAACACCAGCTCCGCGCACCTGGGTATGAGCTCTGACACTTGGGCTCTGGGCACAACCTTCAGCCTGAGCCTTTGTCAGACTGCAGGGTAGGCTTGTGTCTGGGCTCACACTGACTTCCCCTCCCCGTGTTTCTTGCACAATAATGCACAGCTGTGTCCTCAGCAGTTAGTGAATTCACTTGCAGGGAGAATTGGTTCCTGGCTGTGTCCCTAGAGATGGAGTTGCTACTCGTGAAGGAAGAGCTGTAGTAAGTGTTACAACTAGCACAAATCTCCCCAGTCCACTGCAGCCCCTTCCCTGTGCACTGGCGGGTCCACTCCCAGCAGTAACCTCTGGTGGTGATGGAGAATCACAGACTGTGCAGGTGAGTGACAGGGTCTGTGAGGTCTTCACCAGTCCGGCCCCTGACTCCTGCAGCTGCACCTGGGACAGAACACCTGGGAACAAAGAAAACCACAGTGAGTTCCAGACAGACCTACCGTGCCTTGTTCTGATCTCTAAAATCAGGGACGATCTCACCTGTGACTGCAGCCCGGGAAGAGAAGGAGACACAGCCACACCATGTTCTCCTCTTGGAGGATCTTGCGTTGCTCACAAACTCCAGTCCTCACTGAAAGCAGCACTGACCTGCCCAAGCTTAAAACCCTCCTCTCTCCATGGCCGAAAGAGTTTTTTGCAGGTGGGGGTTCGGAAGTGATACAAGAACATTGTGTAGAGAGGACTCTGTACATCAGCTGCCTTTGAATACAGTTGTTCCTGTGTTTCCCTGGTCCTGACAGAGAGGAAATTGAAGTGGACCACATGTAAGGAGAGGTGGAAATCCAGAGGAAATGATCACCTCCCAGCGCTTCCATTGCTTCTCCTCAAGTGACGCTGGGGGTTGTCTAGAAGATGCAAATACTCAGTGGGGAACCACTACGGATTGTAGCGCACAGCCAATGACACTGTGAATGTCACACATGAGGAAGGAAGCCTTGCCCGGGAGAAATGGCCACTCTCCACTCAGATGCTCCTGCACTCCTGGGTTTGAGAAAAGTTTCCCCAGCGCGAGAGATAGCTCTGTGTATCCCTGTGACCTAAGGACAACGTTCTTTCCTTGTATACAGAAGAGACTAACTTCCTAAACTCTTATGGATAGGACAATATCTTACTGTTCACTATTGAACATATCTAGGTTCTACTATCCATTGTAATAGCTGCACAATTCATGGACAAGTTGTAATGCGGCAGGGACAACTCATTGCTCCAGAGACAACAGGCCTCAAAGGAAGCCCCTGACATTGCTAGCACACCCTCCACTAATATAACCTCACCTGCCTTTTTTTAGCTGCTGTCCTCCACTGGCCTGCCAATCCCAACAGCCTCCTGTGAGTGACCCATTTCCTGTGAAAGTCCTCAACACCCTAGGTGTGAAGGCTCATTTTCTGGATACAGACTCACTGCGACACATGTGGGTACAATAAAGTTCTTCCTTTTTGATATGACCCGTGGCAACTCCTTCAGAGCAACTCCAGTAAGAGTAGTGCCAGTGGAAACGTCACTGAGTTCTTCATGAGGACATGTAAAGTTCAGTCAAGTCGCTAATATATGCCGGAAGCGCATACCACTCTGTTATAAATTTCAAACGGAAGGCATTCCACTCAAGCACCTTGCGGCACCCAACTCCAGCAAGCCTCATCCGGGAGGCACTCGGCACCAGTATCCAGGGTGAGTCAGCCCAAAGTTCTAAAGGAACCCCCAGAGACACTTGAGTCCATTAAGCAAGCCTCCTGTCCAAGAACAGTTATGTTAATTTACTCTGTGGATTGGGAAGTGCATCACGGTTCCACGCTCAGTCTCTGATGGAGTAGCTGTCATCTGGATCGGGGAGTCCACTGTGCAGGGATCATAGGACTGGAGAATTTCATCCATCCGTGACTCCTTTGGGCAATGCCATCCTTCCTCCTGCTTTTCATGTGGTTCATTTTATAGAAAGTGGGATCCTCTCTAGGGAATCCTATTCTGAATTACTCAGGTGAACCCCATCAATATCACCCCCAAACCTTCCTAATAGACCCAAGCAGGGAAAGGTCATTTGTGGGAGTTAGAAACGTTGTCTGGAAGAGCCGCATTAAAGATTTTACTTGCCCTGAAAATGTAAAGAATTTCAAACATATTTTCCTAATGACAGCATCCAGGAACCCAGCTTTCTTTGTTACAAAGTGTGGAAAATGTATTTTGAAATTAATATATTTCCAAAGTAGGATAATTTTGATCCCGTCCTTCCAAATAAATGAATTATTAGTAAACACCAACTGCAATAAGAAATATGTTTTAAATAAAGTAACTTATTAAGAACAATTACATTGGGGACTGGATGATGTATTTTCTTGCACTGAGTAAGGTGGTGTGGCTGGCACCTGAGCATGGAGAATTGTATGAAGTAGGGCAGGGAGTCAAATCGGGGTCAGAGGGAACTGTGGTCTAAGCTGTGAAGTGGGAACTTAATCCTGAGCACAGCTGCTTCCAGACCCGTACCGAGCAAGCCATGATAGCCACTTTAAACCATCTGCTCTGAAATTATAAAACAGTGATGACTGCTCAAGAAAGAATCCAAAGAAGTCTTCTAGAACCCAACTTACTTCAGTTACCAGGTAAACAAGTAAAAATCAAGCTTTCTGAAACTTTTAATCATTGACTGAAAGTTCCAGAAGACAAACTACAGGTTATTAGTGAAGTGACCAAAGTGTCTCATAAAGCCAGTTTGCTCACTGATGATAACAAAGACAACTGAGAACTTAGACCTGGCTTGACAGTGGCTCACAGTATCAATAAAATTCCTTTTGTCACACTTGCTATTTATGTATATTTTATTTCTTTGGGGAAAGTCTTGACCCTTGATCACTCAGATACAGGAAAACAGGGAAACTTTTTACCCACCATCTTTTAGAACTCCATCAGGAACAAGACCTAGACAATTACCCTTGGAGAGACAATTGCTCTTGTCCCACTGAAGAGGAATATAAAGCCATGGTCCCACAAAAGACCAGTGGGTCCTTTATCGGGAGGACTCTTGCAATTGTTCTCTGATTACAAAGAAGACGTAAAGGCTCTATGTAATATACGTGGGCTCTTTTTCCAAATTAGGGATGATTATGCTAATGCACACTCCCAAAACTATAGTGAATACAAAAGCTTTTTGAAGATCTAACTGAAAGAAAACTCTCCTACAATTCATGCTATTTAGTCAAGGTCTGGAAGCACCCAGGTACAGAACATTTTGCACCAGAGAATCAAAAACATAGATGTTAAGAAATACTGAACCTCCCTGCCCTACTTCATACAATTCTCCACCCTCGGGTGCCAGCCACACCACCTTACTCAGTGCAAGAAAATGTAGGTTCTTTTGAATAGATTCAGAATACTCTGAAAGAAGGGACTAGGAAAAGATAGTGGAACACACCCTGGCCCAGCAAGCCTTGAGGACAATATCCCCACTCACAGCAGCCAATTCACAGAGAGGACCCTATGGCAGGACCCACTATGTGATATAGCATCCCTTACTGACACATAGCTCTACAGGAGACAACACTGGAGACACAGTGTTAGAATTCGGCCCTATCTGACTCCACCACACCGAGGCAAAACACTAAGGGTATGCAACAGACCAGCAAGGGGACCAGAGCAACAAAGTCTGGAGGGAATACCAAAAATAGACTTTGGTGCTAGGGCATAGCACCCTATCAGACTTGACCAGAAAACACGCCTAAAGGGCAACAAACAGTCCTTGAACATAGATAGGCTTTTTTGTGGTAATTGTTTTTATTGTTATTGTTTTGTTTTCTTTTGTTGCTTTGTTTTCCTCTGTCTTGTTTTTGTGCCTGTCATTATCTCCGCAGGTCTGTCTAAATAAGATAGGCTAGATGAACAATCTGGAGAAGAAAATAACAGGACTGTCAATTCTGGGAGGACTTGGGAGAGGGGGAGGGGGTGAAAAGGAAATGGTGTTAACAAACCCAGGAACAAGGGAAAAACAAGGGATCCAAATCGGTGGTGAGGAAGGTGTAGGAGGCCTGGTAGAGTGTGATCAAGGGTAATGTAACCGAGAGGAATTACTGAAACCCAAATGAAGGCTGAGCATGATAGTAGGACACAAGAAATGAAAAAAGGAAATAGATGAAAGAACTAGGAAGCAAATGGGCAGTTATAGAGTTCATGTACATATGTAAATATATTTATGAGAATGGGGAAACAGATCTATGTGCATATATTTATAGGTTAAAATTAAGGTAGCAGATGGACATTGGACCTCCACTCAAGTATTCCCTCAATGCAAGAATATTTTGTTCTATACTACTGGCATTTCATGATGTTCACCTTCCTGACTTGATCGCTGAAGACAAAGCAGGTGCATAAGCAAATGTGATGAAGAAAGCTGATGGATCCCTGTTATCAAAAGATACAGCATCTGGAGTCTTTAAAGCTTGAAGGTAAACAAGTGGCCATCTAGCTCAGAAGCAACAGAGGCCACATGGAAGAAGCACAACAGCCTGTGTGATCACAATGTGTCAAAGGGATCAGGTACCAGACATCAAAGAACAACAAATCCTATTATTCTTATTAAAAATCCTATTCAGATTGGGGACCCAAGACCCATCTGTAGGCAACTGGACATCCCCTTACAGAAGGATTCGAGGAGGACACAAGACAGTCAGGGTGCAATGTAGCAATGATAAAACATACGACTTTCCTCTAGTTGCTAAATGCTTCCTCTCCCTGCCCCATGCACTGTCATGATCCCAATTCTGCCTTACAATTCTGGCTTGACGAGAGGATGTACACTGGTACAGATAGGAACTGGAAACACAGGGAATCCAGGACAGATGATCCCTTCAGGACCAGTGCTGAGAGTGGCGATACCTGGAGTTTGGGGGGAGGGTGGAGTGGAAAGTGAGGAACTGATTACAAGGATCTATATATAATCACCTCCCATGGGGATGGACAACAGAAAAGTGGGTGAAAGGAGACATTGGACAGTGTAAGATATGACAAAATAATAATAATTTACAAATTATCAAGGGTTCATGATAGTGGGGAGGGAGAGGGAAAATGAGGAGCTGATAACAAGGGCTCAAGCAGAAACCAACCGTTTTAAGAATGATGATGGCAACAAATGTACCAATATGCTTGACACAATGGATGTATGTATGGATTGTGATAAGAGTTGTATGAACCCCCAATAAAATGATTAAAAAAAAGAAGAAGTACAAAACCAAGGTCTTAACTTCGCTGGAGTATATGTCTTGAATGGCATTTAATCTCTATAAAGGTTAGCCTGGAACATTTAAAATAATTTAAAGACTTTTTGTGTTAAGGTGAATAAGTTCTCCCGGGAGCACAGATTCAAGATAATACTTGTTTTATTGCAGAACATTCCATTATGACATAGAGAGTAAACAAAATAAATTTCCTTCTCTTCCCTTTATGGTGGTTAGGGTAGCAGGAAAGTAGCCACAATTCAAATGCATCCAAACCTGACTCTAAGCATGTTGGGATGCTTTCTTGATGTACACTTACCCTTGATATTAAACTCTTGTCTTTCTCACCAAGAGCAGCTGGTGGGCTTGAACTGCCAACCTTTTGGGTGGAAGCCAAGTGTTTTACCCACTGTGCCATTGGGGAGTCTTTTTAAACTCTGTCTTATATACAGATGTTTAAGCACTCAGCTCACAGCATAAAAGGTGGCAATTCAGAAACTGCCAGTGACTCTAGCGAATAAATATTTGGGTGAGATCCTTCTTTAATAGTTACAGATAAAAAGATAGGCTGGATGAACTGTCTGAAGGAAAAATAACGGGACCGACAGTTATTTGGGAGAAGCGGAGGTGGGGGGTAAGGAAGTGGTGTTAACAAACCCAGGGACAAGGGAAAAACATGAGATCCAAATTGGTGGTGAGGGGGGAGTGACAGGCCTGGTAGGGAATGATCAAGGGTAAGGTAACATAAAGAAGAGGTATAGTTGTAACCCAGGTGGGGATGGAGCATGATAGTGGGGCAGGAGGAAAGTCAAGAGAAATAGAGAAAATATCTAGGAGGCAAAGGGCATTTATAGAGGTCTAGACAAAGACATGTGCATGCAAATATATATGAGGATGTGGAAATAGATCTGTGTCTATATTTATAGGTTTAGTATTAAGGTGATGGAAGGACCCTGGGCCTCTACTCAAGCACTCCTTCAATGCATGAAGACTTTCTTCTACTAAATTGACATTCTATGATGCTCACCCTCCCGACACAACTGCTGAAGCCAAAGCGGGTGAACAAGTAAATGTGGTGAAGAAAGCTGATGGTACCCAGCTATCAAAAGCGATAGTGTCTGGGGTCTTAAAGGCTTGAAGATAAACAAGCGGCCATCTAGCTCAGAAGCAACAAAGCCCACATGGAAGAACACGCCAGCCTGTGTGATCACATGGTCCTAAAGGGATCAGTTGTCAGGCATCAAAGAACAAAAATTCATATCATTGGCTTCACAGCTCCATGATACGATCACCGAGGACCAAGGGGTGCATAAGCAAATGTGGCAAAGAAAGCTGATGGTGACCGGCTCTTCAAAGAGATAGTGTCTGGGGTCTTAAAGACTTGAAAGTGAACAAGCGGCATCTAGCTCAGAAACAACAAAGGCCACATGGAAGAAGCACACCAGACTGTGCGATCACAAGATGTCAAAGGGATCAGGTATAAGGCATCATCATTAAAAAAAATCTTACCATAGGGAATGAAGGGGGAAGTGCAGAGTGGAGACCTAAAGCCCATTTGTTGGCCACTGGAGATCCCCTTGCAGAGGGGTGTAGAGGAAGAGATGAATCAGTCAGGGTGCGATGTAGCACCGATGAAGAATACAGCTTTCCTCCAGTTCCTAAATACTTCCTCCCCCCAGTATCATGATCCGAATTCTACCTTGCAAGTCTGGATAGAGAAGAGGTTGTACACTGGTGCAAAAAGGAGCAGGAGGCACAGGGAATCCAGGGTGGATAAAACCTTCAGGAGCAGGGGTGTGAGAGCCGATACTGGGAGGGTAGAGGGAGAGTGGGTTGGAAAGGGGGAACCAATTACAAGGATCTACATGTGACCTCCTCCCTCGATGATGGACAACAGAAAAGGGGGTGAAGGGAGACGACGGATAGGGCAAGATATGACAAAATAATAATTTATAAATTATCAAGGGCTCATGAGGGAGGGGGGAGCAGGGAGGAAGGGGAAAAAAGAGGACTTGATGCAAAGGGCTTAAGTGGAGAGCAAATGCTTTGAAAATGATTAGGGCAAAGAATGTACAGGTATACTTTTTACAATTGATGTATATATATGTATGGATTGTGATAAGAGTCGTATGAGTCCCTAATAAAATGTTTAAAAAATAGTTTTAGATAAGCCCTCCTGAGCCAAAATTGTCTTATCATCTTTAATACCGTATATTTACATACACATATAGACTTATGTTGTTATATGTAATAAGTGTCATAAATATATAAAGATGAGTTGTTATATGTGATATATATAACTAATTGTGCACAATGAACACACAGTCTACACATACTTAAACCCTGTTCTTTAGTCCATTTGAAACTATAGTGACAAAGAATTACAGAGTGGAGTTCTACATAGGATTTCTTGAGGATGTTAATCTCTATAAACCTAGATCGCCTCATCTTAAATACGGAGATCAATTTTGTTCATTTCAACAGCACCATGATTTGCAGCCCAAACCTACTCACCTGGTGTAGTGGTGAAGGGGAAAATAGTCCTCTTTTCATCTTTAGTGTTATATCTGGCTTTTGCCCTATATCTTTCTAACTTGATATTCTAATCATAATCTATATTTGTTACTGTTGTAAAACTTCAAGGATTAATTTAATTGCCAATTTCTCTTTGAATACTGCTTGACAACTACAAGGTCATCAGTTCTAAATCACCATGTATCCCAAGGGAGAAACTTAAAGTGTTCTACTCCTCTAAAGAGTTATTGTCTCAGAAAAATACAGGTGATTTTTTACATGGACCTAAAGGTTTGACCTGAGTTATAATCTACTCAATTAAAGTGAATTTTGAGATAGAATAGGTACATCAAAAAAAACATGAAGAAGTGGAATATTCCCAGAAACCTTTCATGCCCATCTCATGCTAATGTAGATGAATATAAATGTATGTTTGTATACTATGCATATGTCGACACAGAAACATAAAGCTGGTGATATTAAGAATTTGATTGCTATCTGGAAGGAGAGTGGTTCTAACATAACGGCCACACACTATGAGAAATATGACATGATCATTCTTATAAAAAACAATATTTCTCACACATACCAGAGGGACTCGGCAGAATCCAGTCCAGGAGAGTTGCTTAGAGGGAAATTCAATGCCACTGGATTGCAGGAGGCACATCATAAAGATAAGTAGGCACAGATCCACGGGGTTTTGAGGGGCTGGGGACTTTTGGTTTACCTCAGTGGAAGCCGACTGGGGCTCGACACTCACCCAGCTGCTGTATCTGCCGGAGCCGGGACCATTTGGAGCCTGTAGCAGGGCTTGGTCTCAGTACAGCCACAGTTTTCACCTACCTGCTTCAGGGCAAGGACAGGACCCTTGCGGCTCCACTGGCAGGGATCCGGTTCCGATACATTGTTGCTTCTGTTTGCATCTCTGCTCTCTATTCCCACACAGTTTTAGAGGGCTGCACAGGGGCTTTTTCACAGCACAGCCACAGCTTGCCACACCATGTTGTCTGAGCAGGGACTAAACCCAAACCCCCAAACATCCACAGGCAGGGAACAGGGATCAGGTACACTGCGGGGTCTGTTAACAACTCTGCTCTCTGTCCCCCCACTTCTCTGGGGGCTGCTCAACAGCTTTCTTGTGACTCTTCTTGGGGCTCAGCTGCGGACTGCCTCTGGGGCTTGGGGCAGGGAGTAAGCCTGTGCAGCTCCACAGGCAGGCAGTGGGACTCAGCTACATAGTTGCTTTTGCTTCCCTCACTTCCCTATACCCTTGCTTAGTCTATTCTCACTTCTTAATTTTTCTCCCCCTCCTATTCCTACCCTGCTCTCTCACACTCCATTGCTGACTTCCGGGCACTCCCATTGCCCTAGGGCATTTGCGCCTGGGCCACACCCAGCTAGGTGAGCTCCACCCTGCATAGATAGCCCAAGGCTAGGGAAAGGCCTGCTTGCTCTCCAGGGGATACTCCTCGGACTTCTCACCAGGGAGGTCCTTCAGGTGTACCTGGAGCCATTTGGCAGCTCAGGCAACACTTATCAACTGTCAAACAAATAGCAGTAACTTCAGCCCAGCCTCTGCAACACTGGGGCAGGCAGCTGACCTGCCATCTGGAGCACTTCCCTGATAGGGAAGCCACAGGAAGATAAAGTGGTAGGTTAATCCCATAACAAAATCAGCTGTAGGCAGTTCAAAGAAGTATTCCTATAAGACTTTCAGAGAGAGATTAGAAAATGGCACCTGGTCCCTCTAAAACAACTCAATGCAAACAACCATAAGCCCCAACAACCTCACCGAAAACACAGGAGAAACAAAAGACAAAGGCAGGAGATATCCTGAACATAGCAACATACATAGAAGAAGCAGATATTGAGATGCCATACAAAGAAACTCTCAGAATGCTGCTTGGAGCCATGCAGGATATGAGGGAAACAATACAGGAAAAGGATGAAATGCTACAGGAACTTAGCGAGGAGATAACGAAATACAATAGCAGAATCATGTTCCTTGAGAATCGATTGGAGGAATCAGAGAACCGCATCAGTGTCTTGGAGTACAGCCAAGCAGACTTTAATAAATGTGAACAAAAATCTAATAAGAGCATTAGATAAGCTGAAGAAAACCTAAGAGCTATGTATGATGCTATGAAGCAGAACAACATTAGAATTATTGGCCTACCGGAGGAAGACACAACAAAGAAGTCATCTGCAACAATGGCAAGAGAATTCTTGGAGGAAAACTTCCCCAGTCTAATGAATGAAAACCAGGCCACCATCCAGGAGGCTGAAAGAACACCAGCATGATGGGACCTCAAGAAGAAATCACCAAGGCACATAATAGTTAAACTATCCAACTTTGAGGGAAAGGGGAAAGTCATGAGAGCAGCTAGGGAAAAATAAGCAATCACATATAAAGGTTCCCACATAAGGATATGCTCAGACCTACCAGCAGAAACTATGAAAAAAAGGAGAGAGTGCAGTAGCATATTCCAAAAATTGAAGGAAAACAACGCAAATCCAAGAATACTCTACCCAGCCAAATTATCGATCAAGATCGATGGAGAAGTAAAAGTCTTCCCAGACAAGGAAAAACTCAAAAAATACGTTACAACAAACCCAGCCTTACAAAAGTTCCTCGCCGACTCAGTATAGGCAGAAGAACAACACTCACCAAGCACAAATAAGAGACCAACACATAGAACAACCTCACCCAGAGCACAACAAAGAGAAAACAGACCCCAAGATAGCAATGGCTAAAGGATGGAAAGAAGTCAAGAATGATACACACACTAATGAGAAAGGAAAGTAGGAAAACTCCCAACACAAAAGGTGTAAAATGACATCACAGAGTCTGCACATGGAGATAATAACCCTGAATATCAATGGCCTGAACTCAGGCATTAAAAAACTGAGACTAACAGAATGGATTTGAAAACACAACCCATCAATTTGCTGCCTACAGGAGACACATCTCAAGGCTAAAGACAAAAATAGGCTGAAAATTAAAGGTTGGAGAAGGACCTACCAAGCAAACAGCAATACAAAAAAAGCAGGGATTGCAATCCTAATCTCGGATAAAATTGACCTCAAAGTGCAAATCATAAAAAGAGATAAGGAGGGACACGATATAATGCTCAAGGGAATCATAGACAATGAACCACCAAGCATTCTAAACATATATTCCCTGAATGAGAGACCAGCTCAATATGTCAACCAAACCCTCCAAAAGATTAAGAAAGAAATCACATCCTCGACAATTATAGTGGGTGACTTTAACACACCACTCACTGAGAAAGATAGATCACAGGGAAAGAAACTCAACAAGGAGACTAAAGAGCTAAACTCCATAATTGGACAATTTGACCTGATTGATATTTACAGAGCTTTTCATCCAAATATAAAAATTTTTTATTTATAGCTGATAAACTGAAACATGTTGTCAGCTACATTTCAGTCCACAATTTTAACTGGATACTTCAATCCCTATGCATTCACTGCTTATCACCTTCTCCCAAACCATTAACCCTTATACGTTAATGTGCTGAGTATCCTTCCAACACACTGATAACTAGTTAAAAAGCCACTCATACTCCAGAACTTCCACTAACACCCTGAGCATCGCCTGATGCCACAACAAAGTTAACATGTGCTTAACAAATCCAATGACCATGCACCCTAATCTAACCTAATGCATTCACTCCAATTCTTTGAATCAGAGTCTATCAACTTAATCCTAACCTTATGACCCTAAATCTCAAATTCAGAAACTACCCCGAAAATTCTAATCCTTAAATAGTATCTCTACATCATTATACTTTAACAGATACACTCCTACTCAACTCGAAACATAATCTGTTAGGCAGAAACTTTCTAAACGTAATGACTTTTAATCTCTCCACCAACATCTGAATCTCAAATCATCTCAATTAACCCAATTCTATCTCTTGATTCTTGTTCTTGAACCAGGAACATTGATTAATCTCAGGACCTAGCTTCCGATCTTAAGTACAGACTCTGTCTCTAACACACTAAAACCCTAAGCTAAGCACCAAACCTAACACACCAAAAAAACTCATGCTGCTAAGTATGTGTGTGGATCTGTCTCCTCTCCCAGATTTTACCTAAATGTAAGGAACTGCGAGAGGTAGACATGCACAATTAGGAAATACCAACACATCCTCTGTTTTCAGTTAACTTTTACAAATGGTTCATGAAATTTGGCAAGCTGAAGGGATATACAAATGTTTAAATATGAGAAAAAGCATTATGACTAAGATCTATCACAGGACTCGTGTTCTTCTGCTCTACTGTGTCCTACACTCAGGGAGCCTTCTCTGCTATTAGACATATGCTGGGATGTGTTACCCAATAACCAAGGTGACCAAGAGCTCAAGTACTCACTCACTAATTTGCAGGTCACAGCGTATCCTGGTTTCTCCCTCAAAGATGTAGTGAAACCGACACAGCAGCGCCCGCGCGGCCCAGCACAGCGGACACCCAGGACTGAAAGATGGCGTTTCCCATGACCCTGAAGGAGAAGCGCCTCCTGGATGTCAGGATCTCAGAGCTGCCCAGCTGGGTGCTGATGCGGGACTTCACCCCGATGGGCATTGTCGGCGCCTTTCGCAGAGGTTACGATCGGTATTATAGCAAGAGTGTGAATGTGAGGAAGGGGAGCGTCGCAGGCCTGTCCATGGTGTTGGCGGCCTATGTGGTTTTCAGCTACTGCCTATCCTACAAGGAGCTCAAACACTAGCGGATAAGGAAGTATCACTGAGAATGCCGCGGTGAGGGCGGGCTGCTTTCCTGGTCTGGCCACTTGCCTTGACACCACCCCCTCCCCTCCACCCGGCAAGAGCCCTTGAGAATGTGCCCAATAAAAGGTGCAGGCCTGAAAAAAAAAGATGTAGTGAAACCATATTTAATGAAACAAATAAATGACTGGTTATTCTACCTTTGATCTCCTCCATTCCCTCTTTCCCAGGGACCCTCATGTCACTAGAGATGGAGGTCGTATCAAATTAAAAGTGCTTATATTGGAACCATGATCTCCATTTTTCACAATATTGGACTTTTTCCTCAGACTTAAGGGCTCTGAGGAAGATGTAGTACACCTTTCTAACCCTAAAATATTTGGGTCTGTGACTACTTGAGTTTCCAGTAAACTAACCACTTAACCTCACAAGGCATACTTCAAGTAGGAGCTGCAGCTTCACCCCTTAAGTGTAATGATGTTAATCCCAGGGACATCCTGTAGGTCCAGTGCCAGGATCTCCCTCTCAGCGCACACTGGGCTCTCCACTCAGGGAGAAGTAAGTCCTCAGAGTCACTCATGATATCAACAGTGGCCAACCCAGTGCTGACTTAATTGGGTAAATCCTGACCAGGCACCCTGGGCATGTGGATATCTAAATATACCCTGGAATGAAAGTGAGGCCCGGATGTGGACAAAGCAGCAACTAAGAAGCCATTAGTGGAGGTTTCAGAGTCAGCATGTTAGTACAGGCTGAATATTGTTGAGCTCAACCCCAGGGGCTTCCGGAGGCAAAAGGCTATGTTCCTCCCTGAGCCTGTCTTACATACCTGCTAGCTGAGGGTACCTGGCGTGTAATAGGTCCACATGCCTAGGTCCCAGGTACGTTTACCTTCCAGGAAGCACAAAACATCCAAGCAAGGATGATCCACTCTTTCCACACAGCACAACCTGATATGAAATCCACAACTGCCCCAATTTCAGCACCTTGAATTATCTGCGTCCAGGCTCACCTGAATCCTGAGCAGGAGCTGGGAAATAAAGGAGAGAAGGCAAGAGACTGATTAAAGGGTAATCACCTGTAATACATCAGCATCATTATTAAATCGACGTAATTTATACTCCAGGAGCCTTCCTTATTGGATTATCCATCCTTTGGAGAGTCCAGAAAATCAGGGGTTTTCAACTTTCCTGAGGCCACACCCCTTTAATACAGTTCCTCATGTTGTGGTGACGCCCAAACATAAAATTATTTTCATTGGTACTTCATAACTATCATTTTGCTACTGTTATGCATCAGGAGAACCATGTGAAAGGGTCATTCAACCCCTAAAAGGGTCGCGACCAACAGAATGAGAACCACTGGTCCAGATGAAAGCAGAATAAACTCGGGGTGGATTGGGTGAAGTTGCTGTGGGAGGTGTTCTTAGGAACACTTGGCAGTTCTAGGAACACCTTGTACACACTGACACACATGTACACAGGCAAACACATGAAAATATTAGCAAACAAGAATCTAAAATGTATGCAGAGACAATTCGAAAGCCAAATGAAGTAAGAGACCATGTATAATATTTACCATAAAATAAGGGCTCACCCAAAATCCAGAGCTTAGCATCATGATCTGCGTGTTTCTTGCATTATAAAATGTAATACTTGATGACACTTTTTTCCTGTTAATCTCATTTATCAAACAAGGTTTTTTCATCAGTAAATGAAATCTTGTCAAACTTCAGTGTGCATTGTTCAACCTGAACCACCCCTTAATTTTATAATCTCTCTCTCTCTCCCTCTCTCTCTCACCTATCTCGCTTTCTCTCTCCTTTCAGTGTGGACTGCTTAAATTTTTTCACGTTTGTAATTTATGTATACTAATAGGGCACTACAACATCATTGCAGGGCATAATTACCAATGAAAGCAAATCAATTACTTATACAGGTTTTTAGCTCAATTATGTCTTTTTAATTATGTGTGGTTTTTTTGGAGATATTAGAATGAATGGGATTAACAACGAATGCCCGGACACAAAGAGAAAACTGTAAGACCAACATCAGCTTGAGACATGATATCCCCTTGCTGGAGAGTACATCGTCAGAGGACCATACTGGGGATACATGGTGTGGAGTGAGCCTGGTCTGACCCCCACCTCCCTCCACAGTGGGGTGAACCAATAAGGGAACAGAACAGGTCAGCAACGGGAACCAAGCCAAGCCATAAAACCCCTGAGGAGCAGCAAAAATAGACTTCAGGCCAGGAGGGGCAGTTCCTGGAACCCCAGGACCCGTGGGAAGATAGTTATAAATGTCAGCAGACAAACCTGGGATTATGTATGCTTATATATGTTTTTGGGGGGGTGCTAGTTTCCCCCAGTTTTAATTCAATCTTTCTGTTTTGTCTCGGCTCTTATTGTTTTGCCTATCCATATAGGCATGGGAAGCAACTGGACCAATGGTTCTGGAGGGTCTTGTGGGAGGGAGCGGTGATCAGACAATTTCATAGATAGGGGAAGAACTAGGGAATTAAATCAACAATGAGGAGGACTTAGAGATCCTGGGGGTGTTGGAGCAATAGCAATTTAGCTGAGAGGCATTACTAAGAGGCAGAAAAGGGGTGAGTGTAATTGTAGGACAGGGGGATGTAAAACAAAATAGAGAAAAAATCTGGGAAGAACGGTATGGATGGAGTTCTAAACATATTGCCATACATACATAAATACATTAATTCATAAAATAGAAGTACTGGCCTATGTGTGTATTTTTATAGCCATACAATGAGGAAGTGGATGGACTTTGGGCCTCTGCTCCAGCCCTCCCTCAACACAAGAACACCTTGTTATAACAACTTGGCATTTTACTGTATTGTTAGTTAAGTTCAAGTTAATTGGGTACAAACATAACAATGGTTGAGAGAGAACACTTAACAACACATTCTATGAAACCAGTAATATTCTGACACCAGTGTCAGATAATGTTACTTCAAGAAAACTGTAGACAAATATTGATAATGGAGTTACATGAAAAAGTTTGTTTAAAATATTAGGAACTAAGTCAGACAACATTTAACATGTTGTCTGACTTGGTTCCCAAATAACTTGAACTTAAATAACAATACAATAAAATGGTATTTATTAATAATTCCCAGAATCTGCAGCTTTAAAAGTCTTACAATTAGGCTAGAAGTGTCTCATGTAATTTTATTTATTTCATTTTTTTATTAAATGTTTTATTGGGGGCCCTTACATCTCTTATCACAATTCATATATTCATCCATTGTTTCAAGGAGATTTGTACAGGAATTAACAAGACTAACAATAGCATTGACCACACATGCTAATGCTCCTAAGAAGTGAGGATGGTGACATGTTGCCTCATGTACTTTGAATATGTTATCAGGAGAGATCCATCTTGGGAAAATGATATCATGCCTGGCAAAGTAAAAGGGCAATTGAAAAGAGGAAGGCCCTTGTGAGGGACTGGATCATTGGCTGCAGCAATGGGCTCAAACATAAAATCCACCCTGAGATGGAGCAGGACTTGGCAGTGTTTCATCCGATTGTACCTAGGTTCTCTGTGAGCTGGAACCTACTTGAGGGCAACTAACAACAACAACACACTATCAACTTTTTCCAGGACTTTCCTGTTTCCATTCTTCCCCATCAGCTAAATCCTGTCCTTGACCTTACTTACATGACTGGTTAGCCTAGCAGGGGGTGAGTTCAGTTCTTGACATGAAAGTGACCAAAGGCCATTTCTTTGAGGGTCTCTTTGGTGAGTTGGAGTTTGGGTCCACATTTTTCTCCCAATCTATGCAGGGAATTCTAATAGGATTCCTTTTGGAGCACTTGGTAGCAGTGGCTGGGCACGTCTCGTTCTGCTGATCAGTCACTAATTTTAGGTGAGCAACCCAATGGGAAGTGGCTTGTACAACCAAGGGAACCATTTGGAATCTAGTTGCATACTATTGTGGGTGGATCTACAATGAATGAACAAACCCTTGTGTGTGAAGAGGGTATAAGTTGGGCTGCTAACTTTAAGACTAGCAGTTTGGAACCACCTATAACACCACAGTAGAACGAATGAGCGGTCTACTCCAGCAAACATTTTCATTCTTGGAAACTCACCAGGGAAGTTCTCCCCTGTCCTATAGTATCTATGTGAGTCTGCATTGACTCGATGACAATGAGGTTTTTATGGTGGGGGTGGGGGAACGGGAAACAGGAAACCTCACATGAAAGCAGGTGTAGTAGCTACATAGTTTCATTTCAACTTGGGAAATAAATCTAGGGGTAGAGGTTAGCCTGTCAATCAGATCACAACTTGATGATGCCTCCTGGTGGGCATGACCTTCTCATGTAGATTCTGGGAATTTCTACTCTTTTTCCCAGGAGCTGGGCTACCCTCTCTTTCTGCTTCACCTTCCTGCTCTTGAGTCACTTGGAGAGCTGGAAGAGCCACATGGAGACCCATGCCAGTGCAAAATGCTTCTACGACCATTGGATACACATTGGCCTGTGGTCATCCTGCATTCGTCATCATTGCATGTACTGTGTGAGTCTGAAGAGGAAATTATGGACTAGTATCAGACATATGGGCTAATATCAGACTTTTAGAGTTGATCTGGTCTGGGATGCAATGTTTTCTTGTTATCTATTAGTTATTTGTGTAAATCTCTTTCTTACACATATTTGAATGACCCTGGATTTGTTTCTCTAGTCTACCCAGTATAACACAGCAAGTATTTCCAGAGAAGTCACCCTTTAGTTGCAAAACCTAGGCTAAGTTTCCCAAGGTCTAAGGATAAGCTGGCTCCAGCAGAACTGGCAACATAAACCAGTTTAATTCAGAAAATATTGGCTGATAACTGACATTTTTGGATTCCTGATAAATTCAGGTGACAGTTTTCTGTCTGGGGAATTATGTAACCATATTGGGAAATGTAACAGAGTGTTACAATTCTCCTATCTCCATTTTAAGCCAGGAACTTTGGAATTTGACGTGAACTTTCAGAAAGGAATTCCCAAGTATGACAGGCATGAAGGAAGCACAATCTTTATGGATGCAAGTTAATCAGGAAATAGTTCACTTTGATCTTTCCCAAAAACATTTGTTCTGAGAGTCTGGGCAGCCAAGAGTTACTTGCAGGAAGCAAATTTAAATTTCAGATCACTCAACTTGGTAAAGTCTTTCCCACTGTCCATACACGACCTCTTGGACCGATAGAAACTTGAGTGAGTGATTAGCAGAGTGCATGAATCATGATAAGCATCATAGAAGAAAATAACTCTCATATTTAACTGTCCCCAAAGCTTCCCGGTGAAATCAAACAAGAAGATAGTACAAATTCCAGCTCTTAGGACAGCGAGATTAACAACCATCCTCCCATCCACGTTCCTTCATTCCCTTCCACTGCTTCTGCTTAAGATTTATTTTTAAATTTTGTTAAACTGACATATAACTTACCTAGACGTGCATGCCAGTAGGTATTTCTCTTTTCCCCAAAACCAGTCATACACGACAGTGCTTTAGGTCAAAGAATGCACCATCACTGTAAAGGTTAAGCAAGGACCCTAAGTTCTTGCTTCAGCCCCATTAACACCTTGGCAGGATTGGATGGTTGGGTGTTTCCAGTTTGTTAGGAGGATGGACATCCGGGGAATCTGATCACAGGCTTACACACCCAACGTACATTGTTCTATTTCACCCATGTCACCCATGCACGCTCTCTGCTATGGGGGAAAGCACTGGTTGCCTTGGCCATTGTTATCTGAGTCTTTGCAGCTGCAGTCTCAGCCACAGCTGTGGACCCTCTTGAGTGTACCGCCTCTGCCTGGCTCCTCCCTGAGCCCCGCCCCAAACCATCCAGACCCCGCCCACACTCACCAGGCACCTATGTTGGCGCCTCAGCAGAAATGGGCGGGGCAAGAGCTGCCTTGAGAGGAGTGAAGGCAGAGACCCTACTCCTCCCTGACCCCGCTAGCTCCTCCCCTTCCGGATCACGCCCAGAAAGGGCCGGAAGTGTCTGTGTCTTATTCTGAACTGCAGCTTACAGCGAGGGTCCCATTGTCCAAGCTCTGCTCGCGGTGCCAGAGAAGCGCCCACAGCCTGAGCACCCTGTTGCCCGCGCTCCCAGGTGGGAGGCTCTGGGCTCTGGGACATGTGTGTGGGCGGAGGCTATTTTAGTTCAGCTGACTAGGGTGCAAGCGCCCTTTCTCTCCCGCAGGAACCCTGCCAGCGCTTCTCTTGGTGAGAGGTGGGCGGGTGTCCTTGAGGCAGGTCCTATTTCCCGGCTTTCGGATTGATTGGGGTTCATGGTGGGAGTCCCTTTTGGAGAAAGGGGATCCCGGCTGGGGTTTGGGCTGGGGTTTCGGGGTTCCCTGATTCTCTCTTTGTGGGTCTCCTAACCCCCCTCCCTTGTTTCCTTCCACACAGCGATGCCTCCTCCTGAGATTCCTTGTGCCTCCTCAGCTCAAAGGTGAGCCCCGGGGTCTTGTTCTGCTGACCTCCCTCTGGACCCGACCAGAGTCTGTTCTAGGCGCAAGATCTCTTGCTGGTCCGTGACAGAAACGTCTTCCCTGGTTTTAAAATATTGGTCGCGGCCCTTTTTTCTTACTCCTTGTTTGAATTTTTATCTATATATTACTATGGTTTTAAAAATCATTCCCATTTCATTTCCTTTCTATTCTTTATTGTTTTGTTGGGTTCAGTTTGTGAAGCACAGAAGGGGTGGATGTCTGGAGATGAAATAACATGTGAGGGTTTGTAAGGATGTCTGGGTGGGGTCGGGTGGGTGGGTGGCGGAGTTGGGGAGGGTGAGGGGACTTGGGGAGTAAGAATGAAGGATGGAGGGGACTGAGCACTAGAACTGAAGGTGACTAACAAGTCTTTTTAAAGGTGATTTAATCATAGTGGGAAAATAGACAATATGAAATCGATTGTGGTAATGATTGTGCAATGCTTAAGATGGATGAACTATGGAATTGTGGGATTATGTGAGATATATGGATTAAGTGCCCCAAAAAGTGTTTAAAAAAAAGAAAGAAGCTCTCCATCACAAAAGTAATCTAACTAAACATGCACAGAAGAATCAAAACCCAAACTGAAACAAAGAAACCAAAAACAAGGTAATGCTAAATGGAAGTGACCGTGAAATGGGCCCTTGGGCTTTGAACGTTGTGAGGCTAAAGGAAAATTCACTTGGGGCTGGTGTGGTGGACGTTGGCCCTGGTGCCCTCGGCCACGGCTGCTTGGCCAGCTGTGCAGGCGGCAGCAGGCGCATGGTCGCCAGGATGTCCCAGGCTTTGATAGTCGAGCAGTTTGGAATGAAAATATAATGTCTACAAGAATTCTCAGGAAGAGTCATTTCTATCTCTGAAGAGTGCTTAGACAGGGCCATCAGGTTGGAGGATGCTGAGAGCACACACTGTTCTCAGAGGTGGAGTGTGATCATCCCCTCTTCCTTTCTGCACAGAGGAAAATGCATCTCCCCTTTCCTTGGACACTTTTCCCTAAGTCAGTGAGGATGAGGGGAGGAAGCTGAATCTGTGCTCGCCTCACTCCCTTTTTCATCCAGCCTTCTCATGGAAGAACTGTGCCAGGAAACCGCAGAATATTTTACATTACTGACTTCTGCCTTTAGGGTCGGCATCCTGGCCCTTCTGGCTTCTCATACAATGAGATGCCCCAGGTCCTGCTGTAAATGAGGCTGACTATACATGAGTCAGGTTTCATAGGAGAATGTAACGATATTGTGTTAGGATGGCATGGAGTAGATGTGAGAGCTGAAGTCTTTGCAAGACTTTGTCTGTTGCATTTAAATCTTATATCTGGCTCTGACCCAGGAAGACACACAGGTGCCACTGCCTCCAATTGATAGGTGTTAAGAAGGGATCTATTCTATGATGACTGGGTGCTCGAGGCTGGTATTGGGTTCTGCTACATGTGAAGTGAGACATGGTAATGTGATAAATTGCCACCTAGATTTTGTCATGAGGGCCAATAAGATCCTCAGATTCATTCCAGGGAGATGGCAACCAGGCTTTCAATTCTTAGTAGGAAAGGGTGAATGCATCTCTGTAAAAACCTTAATAGGATACTTAAATGTATGTGTGTATATGTATGTGTGTGCGTGTGTGTGAATTTTCAGTATTTCCTTTCTTTCTACAGATATTCTATCCGAGTTTGTTGTTGTTCTTTTTCTTGATACCATGGGTTTGTTGGTTTATTCTGCATTTGGACACTCTATTTTGTTTTGCAGATGTTTCTCAAATACTTGTAACATTAGTGATAGAGTCATGTAGAATAATGAGTTTTAAAAAATAGAGTCGAATTTTTTTTTATAATTTCATGATTTTGTAACTTGTAGAAAGATCTGAAATAAAGGTTTCCTTTATTATTGAGGAACATGCTTGTTTGCAACCTTATAATGTTACATTAAAAAGTACCCCTAGTGTAATTCCACTTTAGACATGTATGATTTCATTCTACAATATGAAAAAGAAAAGCAAGTCTTTAAGCATGCTATTAGAACCAGTAGATAGGTAAGATAAATTCTTGGTAGAAAACACACAAACACACTCACAACTTCAGTCCTTCCAACTCACGTGGCCACTTTTCCAAGGCCAAGGAAGCAGGCAGTGGGAAAGGGAGGAGGTGAGGTATAGTGGAGGCCAGTAACACAGCTTAGTGAGGCAAGTCCCAGTGGAGCCTCACGGTGTAGGGATGCAAAATGACTGGCTGGAGGTGCGGCATCTGGAGTGGTGGCAAGTAGAGTGGTGTTGGCTCACAGGCAGCAGACACTGCACATTGTGACCACATGGTGGCATGGTACCGCATGGCACAGTGATGCGGTCCACCAAATTTGGCCAGGTTGAGCAGAGTACTGCACAGCCCACAGCTTGCACAGCACGTGTTGAGGAAGGGCATCTAGATCAGGCAGTGTGCTGACCAAACATCTTGCCATCCTTGCCTTTGAGAAGCACTCTGCATGTATTTTTACTAAGGCAGATAGGTTTGTCCTTTTAGCTGTCCATGGTATATTCAATCTTCTTTTCAAACACCAACATTCAAATGCTTCAATTCTTCTTCGGTTTCCTATCCAATGTGCAACTTTCGTATGCATATGAGGCAAGTGAAATGATCGTGGCTTGGTCCTCACAGTAACCTTAGTCCTCACAGGAATGTCCTTGCTTCCAGTACTCACAGATATCTTGTGCAACAGACTCATCTCATGGAACTCGTCTTTTGATCTCTTGAGTGCTATTTCCATGATCACTGATAGGAATAAAGTGTGGATGAAATTTCTTTGTTTTCACTTTTTGTATTATTTGCTCAAAAGGTTTTTTCATCAAATGATTTTTTCAACAGTCAAAAAAAAGTTCTTTAGAGTTGCCCTAGAATTTGAACTTTTAGTCTTCATATATTTAATCAAACATATTCCTATTCTTAAATACTCTATTTTTTATATCAAGTTGAAGAATTTTTCAGACACTTAGATGGCATTCATGTCAAAGTCCATTTTATGAGAAATAGTCATCGTTCTCTAAGTATATGTCAACATAAAAACAAAATAATTTTTAGCTTCATCATAACACTAGCAAATTAGAAAGTCATACTGTTTAGCCTGCAAAGACTGCAATATTGTTAATCCACACCACCCTGTGCAGTGAGTAAACATACAATCTGTTGAGAGTGGGAAGCCAGTGGGACTGCGTGACCACCCCACACCCTCAGCCTCATGGACTTACATATTTTCAACTATTGACATGAAATAAGCTTACCACTTTGCTATCCCTTATTTTTTGGATTATATTCATGTTCTAGTTTTGTGGCAGGTTTTCACCTTCCACAGGCACCAACTTTTAGGGGTTTTACTATATTTGTTTCCTTTCTTCGAAATTGAGAGACAATAGTACAGTCCCACAGCAGAGGATTTGAACCACTGACCTTGAGGCTAAAAGCCCAATACTTAGCTTTCAACATCACCACGCCCGTTTATTTTTCGGTTCCATGGGCCAATCTCACAGGTTATTATAATGTTACTCTCATGCAAACTGAAGGTTTATTTATATAACAAACATCATATTTTCTATTTTGAAGTAATTAGGTTGAATCTAAATAAAAAACCCTGCAGATCACATAACAGAATTTCGTAAGAACAAAACTTTATGCAAATATTTTTTACAGGAGTAGTTCAAGCCTGTCTGAGAAGGTCATTCTCAGTCACCATCAACTCGATGACGGTGAGAGTTTCTTTCTTACAGTTTAGGAGAAGCTTATACACTTTCTATGATTGTAGATAGTGATCCCCCAGAAGTTCTTTGAGAGCAGTGGGAACAAAATCAGATGAAGCGAAAGCAGAAAGCTGCATCTGTGCTCAGCCCTGCACCTGCTCCTGCTCCTGTTCCTGCTCCTGGGCCTGTGCTGTTAGTCCTGAGCGCCCCCTGCTGGTCTCAGCGCCCCAGGCTGTCGTGCAGGATAGTGTATGTGAGGGCCACCTTGGCTTCCCTGTCTGTGCCCACCTGCACTGTAACACACAGGTGTGTCCTCAGTGCCCTCAGAGGTCACAGGTAGGTAGCGCTGATTTTTGGAAGGATCAAGGTCACTACCATAGTGACCAATAGTAGGAGCTCTCCATCGCCACGGCCTCTCCGTGGGTGCTGCCTTATCCAATCCCAAATACCCTCTCTCTGACACCGACCCTATGGTATGACCAGCACCTTCAGGAGAAGGAGGGGGAGGAAGGAGATAGACATTTCTGAACTAAGGTCGCCCTGGCTCAGCAGGCTCCAGAGTCTCCTCCTGGTAAGGCCACTTTTAACCAGGAAACTACACCAAGCATTTTCCTATGAGTGTAACTGACTGGTATCAGGTCTGGGATCCATGAGCAGTTTGCTAAAGCCACAGCGCCACCGCTCCACCAGGAGATTTCTACAAAGCACTTTCCTGAATCAAGTTGAATGCAGGCAGGTGAGTCAAGTACAAAAGCGAGCAAATGAACATACAGAGTGATCATGGCTACTATGATTACACTAGATCTTAGCCAAAAGGCTGAGAAGCGATAATCGGCTACTTTTACGGAAAAAGTTCTGAAAATATTGGGGGAAAATTTTGTGAGAAAAAGGTCAGGAAATTTGAGTTGAGGATTAACTCCCCACCACAACGACCACCTTATTACAACAATGCACCTGCTCATTCTTCAAGGGCAGCAAGGGCTGAACTCTGAGAATTTCATGAAGAAAACTTACTTCATCTGCTCTTTAGTCCTGAAGTTATTCAAAAGTCACAGAGTGACCACTATAGAGAACCCCGATCCAGTAAGAGGCATCAGTGCCCCCACGTCGGGAGATATTTCCCTGTCGTGTCAGTGGCCTGTGTTCTTGTTCTCACTCCCGAGGAGACATCAGACACTGTGTCCTCTGATGCTGAGCTGAGAGAAGCCTCTGAGACTCCTGCTCTGCAGCTGCATCAGGCTGAGGGTTTCTGTTCCTCTCAGGAAGGAGTTTCTCTCACTGTGTCTCTTGCATAGTAATACATGGCCATGCCTGAGTCCTGCAGGCTGCTCAACTGCAGGGACATGGTGCTGATAGGGTTGTCTGTGGAGATGGTGACTTTTCCTTGGAAGGATGGGTTGTACTTGGTTTCAGAGTCACTAGGATAAATCATTCCTATCCATGTCAAGCCCTTTCCAGGTGTCTGCCTAAACCAGCTGATCCAGCTTCCAGGAAAGCTGTACCCAGATGTCTTACAGAAGATCCTCAAAGACTCCCCAGGACTCTTCACCTCTGCACCAGCTGCACCTGAGCACACACACCTGTGGAGATAGGATTCAGAGATCAGAGATTTTACACACACACACACACACACACACACACACACACACTCCATCTCAAACCCCGTGGCAATCCTGACCTAGCAGAAGAGCAGTGAGGTGATCTACGGGAAAGACCCCATCTTGCAAGGAGAATGGAAAGGAATCACACTGTGATCCCCAGCTGGGTGATGAGGGAGCTTCCCCTGTGGATGTAGCCTGTGGGTCTTCCACTTTGCTTATTCCTGCCCTGCCCTCCATGTCAGACTCCTCCAGCCTCACAACCCTGGAAACCCAAGGCAGGGGGAGGTGCAGGTCTTGGGACTGCTGGGAGGGACAGAACCTGATCCTAATAACATCACACAACACACACACACACATGCACATGCACATGCGTATTGGCACCTTGACCCCGGACAGTATTGAACTGTGGCTCTACACTCAGTGCATCTCTCAGGCCACACTTGGGGGAGAGTGTTTGAGACCCAGTGTGACCAATGAGCCCTCACAAACGGTCCCTCCTTACTGTCTGTGGGGAATTATGGCCAGGAGAGAAAGTACCTCTGTCTCCTTAGAGAAAGCTGAAGACTCTGATGTCCCTGATGGTCCCTTCTCAGTAGACCTCTCAGGTGTGTCCCAGCGCCCAGGTCTGCCCTGTGCTTCCGGCTGCCTGAGGAGAGGAAACACATCTCTGGGAATGTCAGCTTTACTCAGAGTGTCAGATAAATCTGTGCAGATTAAAGCCAAAGATGAGTGTGTCACTCTGAATACTCATGGGCAACCTGGCCCTTGTCACCGTCTCTCTGACAGTGGAGCTTTGTTCAGAAGAGAAGTTAAAAGTCCCAACATGGGGAATATTTCAGTTTGATCAGTTTTTTTCTGGTCTCTATTAACTTTAATCACATTTTCAACATGCAGCCAAGAATGAAGCTTTGACTGTAAGTCATACCATTACAGGGGCAAGCATTGTCAATTTTCTGCAGGGACAACTCTGAGATGACATGAGAATGTTGGATATTTACTTTCTTGCCTTTATTTCCTGTAGAACCATAAAAAATATTAAAAATAGTGATCCATACATTGAATTCACTTGTCACAAATGATTGAAGTTACTGCCTTTAATTTTAGTTATTGCAAAAAAAACCCCAGACAGTTCTTTAATTAGACTGCTGCTAATAGGTTTTTAAAGATAACAGTGGTGACAGGATTGGTACATTTTGCCATAATGCGTCTGCTTATGAGAACAAACATTAACACTACAAAGGATTGACATGTAACACGGGTTATTTGCCGTGTGGGCAAACACTCTGGGTTATTCACAGCCAACATCCTCATGTGGCTCCAGAGGGACTGTTGGCAGATCTTGCTGAGTTCTCCTTAAACATTTGAAACCCAGACATGATTTACCATAAAGCTAACCCATAGCAAAGCAGACACAAACATGAGGTAAATACTATGGGCAAAATTACGGTGCTTGGTAGGCTAAAGGTCAAAATATATTTCTGATAAGCTTTTCCTTCTGAGAATATTTAAGAAGTGAAAATATTAAGTACTAGAAGGTCGCAAAACTAAGCAAGTGTGTGTTCTTGTCATTCAGTGAGACCAATGGCAGGAAGCTCCCTTACAACACGTGTAATACTTTCCTGGTCACTTCGAAGACCAACAGGGCTACCTATTGCCATAGTTGAGACAATGCTGTCTTTCCCATTCTCCTTAAATATTAACTGCTCCAATGACAGTTGTTTTTGTTTATATTACCCATAGAATAACCCTTTATACTTTTTCTTACACCCTGGGAGCTTTGGCAGACCTCTTTTAAGCCACAATAATAAACTTCTATCAATTCTGTTTTATTTTACTAAGACATCTATACTTAAAATTCTCTGACCTAATCAATGGAATCCAATTCTGATTAACAGAGTTAATTTATCCTGTTTTTCCTCCTCTTACTGCCTGTTTAGGTAATCACATGTAGGTGCTTAAAACTAAAAGATATATCCTTCTTCTTCTATAGGAAATTGTTGAAGTTACTGCCAGAGGATGGGCCCCTCAGGTTCGAGGGCACTCAAAATGTGACTGAAGAGAGGTTGATTTCTTGGAGGGGAGTCGTCCATGAGGACGTGATTTGGGTAAAGCCTCTGGGAGTGGAGACGTCAGGTTCTTCATTTGCTGATGGGGCATGCCTTAAGGTAAAGAGAAACAGCTGCAAATGTCTTCTCAGTACCAGAACTTGCAATTTGCATACTATGAATTTAGGAAATTGAAAGTAGTCAAAAATAAAATGGAATGCATGAATTTCAGTAGCCTCAGCATTAGTGAGCTTAAATGGACTGGTTGGTATTGGCCAATTTGAATCAGAAAATCATCGGATTTACTATGCTGAGAACAGCACAGTCAAGAGAATGGCATGGCACTCATTGGCAGAAAGGCTCTTGCTACACCCATCATGAAATACAGTACTGTCTGTGATAAGATTATATCTGCCTTCAAGGAAATCCAATCAATACAACTATTATCAAACACTACTTGAACAATGCATTTGCTACCAACTTTAACATAGAAATAAGTAAGTTATAACACTAATAAATAAAAATTAATTTTATTTGCTCTTTTACCACCACTTTCTGCTGTTGAGATTGAAATTCCATTATTATACATCATACATCCAATAGGTCTGATCCTACATATTTCTTATGCATTAATATTGTATTCCTATTTTAAATAAACCATTTTATTTATATCCAGAAATTAATATATGCAAAGCCATTGGATTTACCCATGTTGTTATTGGAATTGGCCACACACACATCCTTTTTTCATGGACATTTAGAGTATTTGTTTAGTGCTCATGGAGAGAAAAAATCCCCTTTTCATCTTTCATGTAACATCTGCCCTATGTCCACTACATTTTAAAATATAATCCTCTAATTACAAGCTATGTACTTTACTGTACCTTTTAATCTTCAAGGATGAATTTACTAGCCATTTACTGCTAGTACATTGTCAAAGCACTGAAACATCAAAATGTGACAGAGAAAGCGCTTAGGTTTGATACATTGTTTGAATTTTTTAATACAAAAAATAATTATCTGACATGTAATTACTACCCTAATTCACTAAAGAAAATTAACAAGTGAAAAAGTCACAGCAGTCTCCAATTCTTGCTGCCTCAAACCATTTTACAGTTGCTTGATACACCTTTCCTGGCTCTTTGCAGTGATCTGTGTACACAGGAAAGAAACCTTTTCACGGTGCTGATGGGCTCCTAGCTCATCTGAGGAGGAGTAGCTTATGAATGGTTTTAAGGAGGAAAAGCCTAATTTACTAAAGGGATGAATTCAAGATAAAGACATTATGAAGTTTTATAAAGACTGTATTCACAGGGGAAATTCTTTCTGGGGTTAAGAGGAAACCACAGGTCCTCAGAAGATTCTGGTCCTTCCTTCTTCTGCTCCTAGAGCTGGCTCATACAGCAACCACAACCAAACCATCTTAGTTTCCTGAGGCCTTCTGCAGGGGAAGTTTATGTCTATGCCTCCTGTAACATGTGTCTCTCACACAGTAGTATACAGCCATGTCGTCTGCTCTTAGACTGTTCATCTGCAGATACACCATGCTCTTGCCATTATCTCTGGAGATAGAGAATCGGCCCCTCACAGTTTCTGTATAGATTTTAGTATTTCCATCAGGACTAACAGCAGCCACCCACTGTGGCCCCTTCCCTGGGAGCTGGGAAAACCAATTCATCCAGAAGCTGCTAAAAGTGAATCCAGAGGCAGCACAAGAGAGACTCAGAGAACCCCCAAGTGGTCTCAGATCTCCACCAGACACCACCAGCTTCACCTCACACTGGACACCTGCAAACGCAGAAAATACATGTGTTTAAAAGCCTATACCAATCTCTCTCTTCCTCTCAGACTCCCAAATCTATGTTCATATTTTTCAAAATCATTGCCTTGTAATATTGCAAGAAGAAAAACCCATCCCAGCTCAGGTGCCACAGTGAGAGTCTGGTGCTGGCTTCTGAATGGAGTAATCTCAGACACTGGGCTGAGCTTTCCTTATAATCACAGTCAGCAGCAGAGAGAGCAGGCATATCTGCCTGTCCTTCTCTAGATAGCCAATCAGCCATCGGTTAGTGCAGTGTCTGCCAGAAGGATCAGCGTGTGAAGAATGAGAGTTAATGGAAATCTGTGGCAGAAGTCCATTTGTATTGGGATATTAGGACATAGTTGTACTATAAACTTCTCTTCACCAAGTGTTACCAACAAATGTGAGTTCGTGTTCTGATCCTGGTCCATCTGGGACACTAATAAACCTTCTAGCCTCCATTTCTAGTGCTCACCAACTAGACTACTTTTCTTCTTTCTCTCAGCCTATTTTTAAGCACACATGGATGAGTTCTGAGCTAAGAGTCCTTGCTGAGCCTCACTTGCCCTGGCCTAACACAGAGTTGTAACTGACTGTTATGGACACTAGTACCGATGGCATGGCTCGTGTTCTGAGGAAGGAGGCACTAAGCCACTCCAGTGACTGACTGGAGAACCTCTAGTTAGGAAATCACACAAAGTAGAGAACAAGGATACATTAATGGTGTTTACTGCTTTATCTTTGGGGAACATAGAACCCAAAAAAACAACAAGAAAGAAAAACAATAATGCATCCTGCCAATTCTGACTCATATAACAGGGAAGAACTTCTTCCTAGAGTTTCTGAGGCTATAAATCTCTATGGGATGTGATCACATTATCCTTAACTCACAGATTAGTTGGTGGGCTGGATCCAAACATCACACTTCATTTAGCAGAGGTGAGGTGGAAACAGACAGAGAAGGAAAGAAAGAGGGATGAAGGGAGAGAGTGAGAGAGAGAGAGAGAGAGAGGAGAAAAGTCTTATTTGTTAATTAATGTTCAACTCTCCCCCACACACACAATTTTGGGGTTAATTAGGGAAATTGACAAGTTAAAATTGACGTGCTTAGGACACAATGGTTCAGTCAAGACATACTACAATTCTACCTATGCAACGGAGCCTTATAAAAATAAGTCCGTGAAAGT
Organism: Tenrec ecaudatus; assembly: GCF_050624435.1. Taxonomy (NCBI): domain Eukaryota; kingdom Metazoa; phylum Chordata; class Mammalia; order Afrosoricida; family Tenrecidae; genus Tenrec; species Tenrec ecaudatus. The sequence goes on from NC_134532.1 coordinate 42,614,074, forward strand.
GGATAAATTTCATCCATGGAAATGAAGAAAGGTAGCACATTTTTGTCTGTTTACTTGGATTACAGTTTCACTCAGATAATTAGAGCTATTCATCTTTCCATGTCTCTTTCATCTAATCCTCATACAGTGGATTTCCCTGCCGTGTTTTTCACACTCTCAGGATGTGGTTATCACACTGTGTCTCTTGCACAGTAATACATGACTGTGTCCTCAGAGCTCAGACTGATCAGCTCCATGAACGCTGTGTCTCATCAGGGAGTCGGCCCTGGAACTTTGGTCCATAGTTTGTACTACCACTTTGAGGTTAACTCTTTCAAGCCAAGGAAGAGGTTGACCAGCAACCTGTTGCACCCAGTGCATACATTTGTCCGTGAAAGTATATCTGGAAGCCTGGCAGGAGACCTTCACAGAGGCCCCAGGCTTCTTCATCTCAGTGCCAGACTGCACTAGTTGGACCTGTGGGTGGATGCCGCAAAGAGGAGACAGGAACATATGAAGCATAACTTCAAGTTCCACCATACTCTCCTAGGAACTAGGGTGTGCATTTCCTGGAGTCACAGCTGTCGAAAGAGATTCTCCAGCACCACTCCATAGTGAGAGGGCTATGTCCTCAGAGGAGTCTGTGTAGGAGATAAGTGCTTATTGAATGAAGTTGTGGAGGTCAGAGACATATCTGTATTTGCCTGAGTAGACTTTATATTACTTGCATATTCAAAAGGCAGAGTATGTTATAGCTTAAGGCCTGCACAGTCTGAGAAAAAGAAATAAATCACAGAGAACACGAGTCTACAGGGTGCTGAAGGCACAGACCTAATCTCTGTGGAACGTGTTCCTGTGCATTGTCCCCGAACACTACACAGAGAGAATTCTTCTCACTGAATGGACCCAACGCTAACAAGGTCTGTTTATTCTTGTGACCACACCGTTAGTGGTGCAGAGACCACTTGAAAACATTTTGGGTCCATCAAGAGTTCTGATTCTGAACAGGTGTACAGTTTTTACCCTCGTCCCCTCTGGGTAAAAGGCAGTTGATGTGCCATGGGAGGGCCTGACAGGATCCTGACTGCTATGAAATCTACACCTGAATTCAAGGTAATTCCTCCGGGCTGTGCAGTAAAAATTACTTTTTCTGACCACTCTTGTGATGAATGATCCAAACCTGCACATCTGATAACAATGATAATAGTAATTGCAAAATTGACAGGCCCAGAGCCTTTTCCATGAGTGGTTTTGTGTTAACATATACTCTTGGTCCCATATTTTACTCAGTAGAATTTTGGGCTATGTATGTATTTTCAGTGATTTTCTATATCCTCCACCTTTGCTAAATGTTTTCTGGTCAACCTGGATTCATGCCCATGCCACTACCACTGATCCTCCACCTCTCTCTTCAACAAACAGTCCAGGTCCTGTCACCAAGGCTTGACATCTGAATATCTTATGTTTAAAAGCTGTTTGTCTCCTGATATGCTTGGATAATTTAATTAATGTACCATCAGTACCCCTGCTCCTTAGTAGATACATATCTGTATGTATGCATATTTAGTCTCATGGAAGCCCTACCAAGTAGAGTGGGGTTTATGTTCTAAGTCGTTATATCATCACAGGCAGCTGGGGGAGTAGTGCTGAAAAAAAGGCTGAGATCCGCTTATTCCTTAGAAAAACAGATGGAGAAGAATCCCAAGATGCAGCGGAAAACCAGCCCTGAACCTTCAGCGGCACCTGCTCTAGGTTGGAGTTTTTGCTGGTGGGTCTTGAGCCCCGCTTCGAGACCAGTCCACTTAATACAGGGGCGGTTAGTGTCTGGGCTCTCATTGATTTGTCGTGTGTATCTTGCAAAGTAGTAGATGGCCGTGTCCTCAATTTTCAGTTTGTCCATTGGAAGGTACACTATGTTCTTGGATCTGTCTCTGGAGGTGGCGACTCCACCCTCAACAGAGTCAGTGTAGGCTATGTAACTACTACCATCACCACTAATGCCTGCTACCCACTGCAGGCCCTTCCCTGGAGCCTGGCAGACCTGTAGCATGCCACAGCTACTGAAGGTGAATCCAGAGGCTGCACAGGAGAATCTCAGAGAATCCCCCCAGGCTTTCTTTACAGCCCCCAACTCCACCAGCTGTACCTCACACTGGACACCTGCAAACACAGATTGATTAGGAAAACCCTCACACACACACACTGGTGCTCAGTGAGGGCCAGTAACACACTCTTGCTCTCCTGAAAAGACCTGTTAATACCCAATTCAGGTAAACCCAACTCAGCACAGACACGGTGATGCCTCGATGTGCGCAGTCCTGATCACTGAATGGGGACCCCTGCGAATTGCGGAGCTGTGGTGCCTCTGCCAGGGATGTAGGGTGAGGGCTGGGATGGTTTGAATAGCAGAGGACAGGAGTCGATTTGCATGCACTTCATTTCTATAGCAGTAAGTGATGTTGCATGTATTCTGGGAAGATCATTCCAAGAGCAGGTAAGAATGTTCTAGGTATCCTTTTGAACCCTACAAATATACACATGGGTATGCTAAAAGGTAGGTCAGTTATTAAAACCCAGTTTCCCCTCAAGATAAAGATAAGGCTTTCTATTCCCATTAGAATTTATGGCCTCAGAAACCTACAAGGACAGAGGTGCTCTCTCTTATGCAGTCACTAGCAGACATAATTGTGTTGATGGAACCGCCAGCCTACAGTTAGTAGCCGCTCACACACGCTCTACAGCATAACTGAGCTACCTACTGTCCCTAGAAATGCCCTTTTGTTAGTGTGGTGCACATTCCTTTATCAAGACACTTGAGTATTCCCAGTAGAATAAGACATTTTAACGGACAAACATTCCTCGTGAAATTCTGCTGTAAATTACCTTCTGGAGAAGGAAACCCACATCCTGAAAGCACGTCCTCCCCTTCTCTTCTGAGCCTTCCCTGTGACTGTTCCCTTCAGCTGGGTGTGTCAGTGCCTCTTGGAATCTCTCCCCTTCCCTGCAGAGAGCTTGGGCGCATCTCGTTACCTCCCACTCACAGGGCTTCTGCAGATGAAGACCTTTAAGGGACTGAGTTAACATTAGGAGTTGTATAAAGGGTTCTTTGCCAACTCACACAACCCGTGAGAAAGGTTCAGGCGAGTCTTCTATAAACTGGAAGAGAGTAATAATTCTTATTTGTCATTCATCCAAATCTAGGTATTCTGTCATATTGTATGCTTCCTAATGGCAATGGGATACTTCGGGGCTTTATTTCAAGTCTCAAAACTTCAATTTCCCCAGATTTCATAGTAATGGATATCTACCACTTCAGGAATGTAAAAGAACAACAAAAACATGGAAAATCAACATTTTATTTCACAATAGATATTTGGGTTGGGAGACACACAGACAAAGTTTCACTGTCTTCTGAACAAAGGATTCAGAGGGAGAAAAACGGACTGTGCTGAAAGAAGCACTTGGAGACGAGAACTTCAAGGCGTTCATTGACCACTGGCCATTACGGGAGGGGATTTCATCTCATCCCAACATTTGGTTTGTTTCTCCACTGTCCTTGCAGAAAGAACCAGGGCTTTTCATTTTCAGAATCTTCTCTTCGGGAAATAAAGACATGAGGAAATTGGTTGCGGAGGAGTCCCTGGAGAGGCTCTGAACTTGGGAGGATTGGGGGACTCTGCCACAAGAGGACACAAACACCCAGCACCCCCCGCACCGGCTCATGTGGAAAAACTTGTATCCCGTGTACTCTGAGCTCCCTCTACTGCCCAGGGTCCTTTTGGCTTCCTGTCACTTGAGATGTGGGAGCACATCCCCTTCACTGTGCCTCCTGGTGCTTCTCTCACAGAGTCACACATGGCAGTGTCCTCGGGCTTCAGATTGCTCAGGTCAGATATCACCAGCTTCTTGGACTGGTCCTGATGACATTGGTTAGATGTGGGAAGGCTGGGTTGTGGCTAGCACACTAATCAATAGCACGGTTTGCTGTGTAATATGGTTTTGTTTCCCAGGTTCTGATAATTCAGAGGTGATGGCTGCTGCAGTGGAAGTTAGACACAAGTGGTAAGCTACTCTGAGAACACTTTCCCACCACACGACTGAATTCTCACAGATGCAACTGGGATGTCACACCTGTTGCTGCTGCTTTTGTTGTTGTTGTTAAGTGCCCTTGAGTTGATTCTGACCCACAACAATTCTATGAATGACAGAATAATTGTTCCTTTCCTAGAGTCCATTGGTGACCTTCTGAACTAGAGAAAGAAAATGAACGCAGAGAAAAACAGCTTGCAGACTGGTACTGAGAACAATGTGCTTATCTCTGTGTGAGGAGTAGGATTGAGACTGAAACCCTTCTGCTTTTGCAATATTCTGGCACTGAACTAGACACCCTTCTGGGAGGAAAGTGTATTCACTGAAGAATCTCACTAAGGTCTGCGGAATGAGTATGACCTTTCAGAAGCAACTAGGCAGGCCTCTTTCTCGAGACATCACTGGGTGAATTGAACCAGCGACTTCTCAGTTAAACTCATAAACTTTGTGCAACCCAGACACTCCATGTGCTCTGAATCTCATGGGAAAATTCCCTCTGGTCTCCATGAATTTCAATAGAGAGCTTATGGTGGGGACCGACACCTCACAGAGTTACTTCCCCTGCAGTGCAGACAGGCGGATGTTTCGCAGGTGAGAATATCTTTCAGTTGACATTTAAAGTCATGCATATCAGGGAAAGGCACTGAATCATAAAAGTAGATTTCTTTGAGGACACTATGAGATGGAGAAGAAACATGGAGCACAAAGTACAGCTGCACCTGCTCCTGGGTCTGTGTTCTGTTCTTTATGTGTCCTGAGCGCCCCTTGAGACCACTCCCACTCCCTGCAGGGGAGATTTGTGTCTGGCTCTCACTGACTTCCTCTCACTGTGCGTCTTACACAGTAATACACAGCAGTGTCCTCAGTAATCACGGAGCTCAGTCACAGGGAGAACTGGTTCTTGGATATGTCTGGGTTGATGGCTAGACGATCTTTGAGAGATGGCAAATAATCTCTGTACTACTTTGAGCAGTAGTAGTAGGTCCCTGCCATCTATTCAAGACCCCTCCCAGGGTGCTGCCTGATGCAGTTCCAACCAGAACTGCTGCTGGAGACTGAGTCACCAGTGATGGTGCAGTTGCAGGCCAGTGTCTGTGAAGGTCTCACCATCTGAGGGGCTGACTCCTTTAGGTGTACCTGGGACAGGGCACCTGTGGACAAAAGAAAAAAGTACAGTAAATACCCCCCCATATAACTGAATATATTGTAACCTATTCTATCTCCCTGGCTATGACCTGATGGGAGACCCAGCACCATCAGGAGGAGGAATAAAGAGACAGACATTTCTGAAGTAAGGTCGCCCTGGCTAAGCAGACTCTGGAGCCCCTGGTGGAGAAGTTGCATTCAAACATTAAACCATGACTACTATTTGCCTATAAGTGTCACTGACTGGTATAAAGTCTGAGGACCATGAACAGCTGCACAAGAAGGTTTCTCCAGAGCTGGTTCCTGAAGCCACTCGGAGGCAGGCAGGTGGAAGGGCTGGAAGCAACGGTGCTCACAGCTTGAGTTCGGAGCTTCCGCCGATCCCAATGTCTATAACCTTCAATGAAGGAGAGTTTCATTGCACTAGTACACATGTTTGAATGTCCCTGGATTTGCATCTCTAGTCTGCCCTGTCAGGGGAAGCCAGCCTCTAACACATCATTATGGGTCCAGCAGGCGCAATTGTACAGCTATAATAAGGATTATAGTAAAGTTATAGAGAGCATGAGAGATAGAAGGGAAATATAGAAATAAATGAAGTCAGACACGATTCATGGCAGCATGCTCCCCTCAGCCCTGCTTGGTGGTCCGTGAGGAGGGAGAGAGCCTCTTTAATGCTAGCCCAGGCTTTTTATATTTTCTGGGGACATGCAAGTCCCCTAATCACAGCTGAGTACAAATGTCACAGAAAGGGGTGTTCTATAGGTATACAGTAATGAGGGAGTGGTCTAGGGACATACACGCAATAATAAGAGGAGGGATTGAGGGTATACATGCGATAAGATGGGCAGATAACTTTGGATTTCATAGAGTCAGTTTGGCCTGTTCCCTAACTCAACTGATAGAGATCATTATTGGTAGGGTGAGAACGCTTGGTCGCAGGTCTCAGGGAGGAAAAGTTTACTGTTCCCAGTAGCAGGGAGTGAGGCCTGCGATATAGTCGGGTGACTATCTGCCCTAGAGACCTACCCTGTAGTCTGGTGACTAACTGCCCTCAGGGAGGATGTCTGTGTAAGCTTCTGACCTCCCCACACTACCCAGTCTAACACAGCAGGCATTGCCAGAGAAGTCGCCCTTTAGTTGCAAAACCTAGGCTAAGTTTCCCAAGATTTAAGGATAAGGTAGCTCCATCAGAACTGGGAACATAAATCAGTTTAATTCAGTAAATATTTGCTGATAAGTGACATTTGTGGATTCCTGATTAAGTCGGGTGACAGTTTTCTGTACAGTCTGGGAACTATGTGACCATATTGGGAAATGTAACAGAGTTGATAGTTGATAGTTTTCCTATCAACATTTTCAGCCAGCAACTTTTGAATCTGACTTGAGCTTGCATAAAGGAATTCCCAAGTATAACAGGCATAAAAGAAGCACAATTCTTATGGATGCAAGTTAATCAGTAAATGCTTCACTTTTTCTTTCCCCAAAACACTTGTTCTGAGAGTCCTGGCAGCCAAGGGTTACTTTCAGGAAGCAAATTTAAATTTCAGATCATTCAACTTGGAAAAGTCACCCCAAACACTGTCCATACACTTGACCTCTTGGACTGATAGGACCTCGAGTGAGTGATAAATTAGCAGTGTGCATAAATCATGATAAGCCTCAATGAAGAACACAACTCTCATGTTCAACTGTCCCCAAAGTTTCCCGGCAAAGTCAAAAAATAAGATAGTACAAATTCCAACTCTAAGGACAGGCAAGTTTAATAACCATTCTCCCATCCACGTTCCTCCATTCCCTTTGCAATGCTCCTGCTTACATTTTATTTTTAAATTTTGTTAAACTGACATATAACTTACCTAGACATGCATTCTAGGTACTTCTCTTTTCCTGAAAATCAGTCATACACGGCAGTGCTTTAGGACACAGAATGGACTCTCACCACAAAGGTTAAGCAAGGCCCTTAGTCCGTGCTTCAGCCCCATTAACACCTTGGCAGGATTGGATGGTTGGGTGTTTCCAGTTTGTTAGGAGGATGCACATCCACACCCAACATACATGGTTCTATCTCACCCATGTCACCCATGCACTCCCTCTGCAAAGGGCCAAATTACTGGTTCCTCAGCCATTGTTATCTGAGTCTTTGCCTCTGGAGTCTCAGTCAAGGGTGTGGGCCCTTTGGCGCAGACCGCCTCTCTCTGGCTCCTCCCCGAGCCCCGCCCCAGACCCGCTAGGCCCCGCTCACCAGGCGCCTGTGTTGGCACCTCAGCAGAAGTGGGCGGGGTAAGAGCTGCCTTGAGAGGAAGTGAAGGCAGACCCCTACCCCTCTCTGACCCCGCCAGCTCCTCCCACCCTGGGTCACGCCCAGACAGGGCCAGAAGTGGCAGTGTCTTATTATTCCGAACTGCAGCTCACAGCCAGGATTCCATTATCAGGTGCTCTGCTCCCAGTGCCAGAGAAGCACCCACAGTCTGAGCACCCTGTTGCCGGCGCTCCCAGGTTGGAGGCTCTGGGCTCCGGGACATGAATGTGGGCAGAGGCTATTTTAGTCCAGCTGACTAGGGTGCAAGCGCCCTTTCTCTCCCCCAGGAGCCCTGCCAGAGCTTCTCTTGGTGAGAGGTGGGCGGGTGTCCCTGAGGCAGGTCCCATTTCCCCGCTTTCAGATTGGGTGGGGTTCATGGTGGGAGTCCTTGTTGGAGAAAGGGGATCCCGGCTGGGGTTTGGGGCTTTGTGGTTCCTGATTCTTTGCGGGTCTCCTAACCACCCTTCCTTGTTTCCTTCCACACAACGGCACCTCCTCCCGAGACTCCGTGCGCCTCCTCAGCTTAAAGGTGAGTCCCGGGGTCTTGTTCTGCTGACCTCCCTCTGGACCCGACCAGAGTCTTGCTGGTCCGTGACAGAAACGTCTTCCCTGGTTTTAAAATATTGGTCGCGGCCTTTTTATCTTACCGCTTGTTTCGAATTTCATCTATATATTACTAAGGTTTTTAAAACCATTCCCATTTCCTTTCCTTTCTATTCTTTATTGCTTCTGTTGTGTTTGTGAAGCACAGAAGGGGTGGATTATGGAGATGAAATAACATGCGAGGGTATGTAAGGATGTCTGGGTGGGGTCGGGGTGGGTGGCTGGCGGAGTTGGGGAGGGTGAGGGGACTTGGGAAATAAAGAAGAAGGATGGAGGGGACTGAACACTAGAATTGAAGGTGACTAATAAGCCTTTTTAAAGGCGATTTAATCATGGTGGGAAAATAGACAATATGAAATCGGTTGTGGTAATGATTATGCATAAAATGGCTGAACTGTGGGATTATGTGGGATATGTGGATTCAGTGGCCCAAAAAGTGTTAAAAAAAAAGAAAGATCTCCATCATAAAAGCAATCTAACTAAACTATGCACAGAAGAATAAAAAATCAAAGTGAAACAAAGAAACCAAAAACAAGGTAATGCTAAAGTGATCAACCTCTATTTTGGGAATGAAATGGGTCCTTTGATTTTGAACGTTGTAAGGCTGAAGGACAATTTACTTTACCAGAGAGCAGCAAGAGCTGGCCAGCCTGCCTGCAGGGCAACAGCAGGTGCACAGTCGCCAGGATGTTCCAAGCTTTGATAGTCGAGCAGTTTGGAATGTGCCAGTTGAGATGCCTGGTAGGCGATGAGCCCACAGTTGTCTTTGATCAACGAGTGCACGACGCCCATGGCCCTGAATGAGATGCTGGAGTCCGAGGGGACCTACTGAAGCACCTTGTGCACATACACAGTGTAGGTCTCCTTGCTGCTGCGCTGGCATTTCTTGCTGTGCTCCCTCTGAGCCTTAGCTGCAGCCTCCTTGGGGCCCCTTCCCAGGGCAGGCAGGGACTTAGCAAGGTCAAGTGGGTTGTTTGACTGGGACAGTACACCTGGCAAAGGTAATGTAGATGTCCTAAGGCAAGCTGAGGGAGGACAGAAACCTCCCCTGGAGCAGAAGGGCTAAAGCTCGCTGGATCTTGATTTTCAGCAATACAGAGTGTGAAAGCAGGACCTCTACATCCCTCTAACCTTTTGGGTTTTCATCAGGTATTGTTGGAAAAGTTACCACAGTGTTAACTGGCTTGTGGTGGCCAACTGTTCATAATGATGTCACTTTTTAATCCTTCAATGTCAGAATGATTTGATCTGATCTTCCCTGTAAGATGAGGGTGGAGGGTGAGGGGCATGGGTAGAGGGGAGATGAGGAAGGACAGAGGAGAGGAAGGAGGAGAGAGGGAGAGATTGGAGCTGCCTCCACACCCCCTGATGGCCCATAGCCTGGATTCCCAGGCTGCCCCCTGCCCGAAAAGGTGGGTAGACCAGCCACTGAGTGGGGACTTAATTGTTTTTCGCGACACTACTTAGGTGTCAACAAAGAGGTCCTGTTAGGAAAACAGGTCGGAGATGCTCACATTGTGCACTTGTGTGTCAGCATGCTGGCTGGATCCCTGGCCCGCTGTTGGCGCTCTCCCACCCTGGGGTCCCCAGGCTCTCCCTCCTGTTCTCACAAACTTTTGAATGGTTGAGTTGGATTCCATTTTACTTTCTTAGATCTTATCATTGTTTCAAAATATTTCACACAAAAAATCTGTTTTCAATTCCATTATTTTACTTACGGGATTTCGGTGTGTACGTACGTGCATGTGTGTGTACCATGCACACGTTTTTGTAGTATCCTTTTGGATCACCCCTAAGGAGGTCGACCAGTAGTCTTGTTCGGGCAAAATGTGTGCTACCTGCCAAGTGCATATATAAATCCGCTTGTCCTGCTTCTGACCGTTTTAGCCCTGCAGGCAGGCTGGCCAGCTCTCGCTGCTCTCTGGCCAACAGCATCACCTCCTCCTCCTCTTCTGTTTAGGAGGGTATCGGTGTGTTGGAAAGATGCCTAGCATCTTAGTATGTAAGGGGTAATGGTTTGGGAGTTGGATATTAGCAGTTAATCATTAGGGATTTAAGTATCAAGTTATTTTTGTGTGTTGAAATGTAGCCTACAACTTTTTTACATTTACTAGCTATAGTATTTATCACCTATTTGGCATATTTTTATATGAAATCATAAATTTATGATGAATAACAAATTTTCATTTCCTTTTTGGAAGTTTTTCTTCCTTTTATTAATTCTTTTTTTCTGATTAATCTAGCTAGTACAATTTGTAATATGAGTGGTGAAAATGGACATGTATGTTTATGCTGATTCTGAGGTGGGGTGAATTTTTTTCTCTTTCGCCTACAGGTGACATTTGCAATGTTTTTTTTTTCCCCATGAATGTATATTAGCATATTGGGTTTGATCTATTTCATGTTAGATTTGTCGTTGTTTTGTTTTTAACCTGAAAAGCTTTTGACTTTGTTTAGTATGTATTCTGTGTCTATTTAGATAATTGACTTTTTCCCCTTCAGTAAGCATATTTGAGTGTTTTATTTTCTTGTGCTAAATCAATTTTGGGATGAATTAGAATTAATCATGATACACACTTAATTTAATAAATTGTCTGTCTCAGTTTCCTATTTTTAAAGTAACTTTTTCATTCAGATCCTTTATCAACACTGGTCTACAATTTTCTTAAAGTATCATTATCTGACATTGGTATCAGGTTATTTCTGGTCTCATAGAAGGTGTTATTAAGTGCTCTCTCAAAAGTATTGTTATGTTGGAACCCAATAAGTTGAACTTAAGCAACAAAACAGTAAAAAAGTGTTTATTCATCTTATGTGAGTACTCTAGCTGCCAGAATTTTAAGTTTTCATCTTTCGTACAGTTAGGCTGGAAGTTTCTCATGAAATTTTATTTTGATTCAATTGATTATAGACCTTCTAAGCATCCTGAAATCCAGTGAGTAACTATTTTCAGTCCCTTGCTCTGCTGGATCCTCTGAACTTCTAGCTGAACCCTCAGTGTACATGACGACATTATTTACAGTTTCCTAGTGAGTGTGCTGCCTTTAGACTAGGGCCCATGTTCCTGAAAGTACTCTGCCATCTGGCATGCTGTGAGGCCCTTAGAGAACTGCCTTCAGCTCACCAAAAGAATGAATTAATGAGGGGTAGAAATGCCTCAGTGATTTTGTTGTCACCTTGCTTGTTCAAATTTTATTATCTGAAGAAATCTCTTCCCTTTTTTATGAGAGAAATAATATCTTTTGTAAACATAACAACACACTAATGTCTTTGTGTTTGTGCTGGGTGTATATTTGTGGTTTCTGAGACTGTTGTCATATCAGCTGCAATTGAGTTAATGCCATCTCAGAGGGACCCATTGCACAACAAAACACCGTATTCTCCTGTGCCATCCTCACAATTGAGAATTAATGCATGTTTTTAAAAATTAATTTATTTTAATTCATTTTATTAGGGGCTTGTACAGTTTGTATTACAATCCATGCATACACCCATTGTGTTAAGCACACTTGTACATATGTTGGTGTAATCATTTTCAAAGCATTTTCTTTCTACTTGAGCCCTTGGTGTCAGCTCTTTATTTTTTTCCTCCCTCATGAAGCCTTGATAATTTATAATTTTAAATTGCTTTTTCATGTCTTATCCTGACCGATGTCTCCACTCACTTCTCTGTTGTCCATCCCCCTGAGAAGGGGTTATATGTAGATCATTGTGTATATTTCCCCTTCACCCCCCCCCTCCACTTACCCCTTACCCTCCTGGTATTGCTACTCTCATTATTGGTCCTGAATGGGTTTTATCTGCCCTTGATTCCCTGTGTTTCCAGCTCCTATTGGTACCCGTGTGCAATCTCTGGTCTAGCCAGATTTGTACGTTAGCTTTGGGGTCATGATACTGGGTGTGTGTGTGTGAGGGGAGCAGTAAAGAAGTAGAGAAAAGTTGTATGTTTCTTCGGTGCTATACTGCACCCTAACTTGCTCGTCTCATCCTTGTGACCCTTTCTGATAGTTTCGTTTATTGTCCCAACCTGGCCAATAGGAACATGGTATGAATAATGGTGCAGTTTGATTGGAGGGCAACGAGATAAATGGCTAGGCAAACCCCGCCTCTCTCTCTCTCTCTCTCTCGCTCTCGCTCTCGCTCTCTTCTGATCAGATCAGGGTGCGCCTGCTAGGTCTCTGCCCCAACTTGTGAGCTACTCTAACAGTTGGACTGTCACCCTGTGGATCATGTCGCTAGAACTTCAGATTCCTTTGAGAAGTGCTTCGTCATGTTGCTGGTGTATACACCACTTGATCTTGGGACTATTGGATCCTATCATCTTGCTGACTGTTGATGACCTGCCCTTCTGTTTGCTGCCTATGTCCAGATTGCCTGCATTGCCCTACATAAGACTCACCTGTCTGCTTCCTTGACCTTGGACCCAGTGGCTCTCATGAGTTGAAGGGCATCCAGTATATTAAATGTTTCACGGAAGTGAGTTGAACTGAGCAATCGGTACAGCTGTGTGGACTAATTAGCTGCTATATTCTTTTGTGCTTTATATGTCTATCCATTTTATATAATACATAATATGTAATGATTATATATTATATATAATTATATATTGTATATATAATAGGTGTATACACCACATAAATATATATACATACACACACACACACACACACACATATATTCACAAGTGTCCTGGTTTTGTTTCTGTATAAAACACCCTTCTGTAAGGGGGTGTCCACTTGCCTACAGATGGGCTGTATGTCTCACTCCACACTCCCCATCTTTCACATTGATAGGATTTTTTGTTTTGTGTCTCTGATGCCTGATACCTGATCCCATTGATGCCTCATGATCACACGGGTTTGTGTGCTTCTTCCTTGTGGACTTTGTTACTTCTCAGCTAGATGGGCTTTAGGACCCCAGATGCTATTCTTTTGATAGCCAGACAGCATCAACTTTCTGCACCATATTTGCTTATGCACCATTTTGTCTTAATCTTTTGTCAGGAAGCTGAGCATCACGGAATGCCAGGTTATTAGAACAAAGTCTCCTTTCATTGAAGGAGTACTGGAATAGAGGTCCAATGTCCATCTGCTACCTTAATACTTAGTATTTAAATATATGTACATAGATTTATTTCCCTTTCGTCATATATATTTAAATATGTAAATGACTGTATTTATAACTCTATAAATGCTTTGTCTCCTAGTTCTTTCCTGTATTTCCTTTTACTTTCCCCTTGTCCCACTATCATGTTTGGCCTTGATCAGTTTTGAGTAATTCCTCTCATTACATTGCTCTTGATCACGCCCTACCAGGCATCCTACACTATCCTCAATGTCGATTTTAGATTACTTATTGTGCCCTTGACCCCAGGTTAATACCCACTTCCTTTCCCCCACTTCCCCATCTCCTGTATCCCCCCAGAACCATCAGCCCCATTGTTTTCTCCTCTGGTGTGTTTATCCTGCCTATCTTATCTAGATAGACATGCAAAGACAATAGGAAACACAAACACAAGACAAAGCAAAACAAAAAAAATAAAAACAAACATCAGAGAAAAAGAGAAAAGACTAGAAATCATTCCAGGTTTGTTAGTTGACTATTAAGCGTTTTTTACTGCCAGTTGAGTCTGATGTGGTACCATGCCTTGGCCACACAGTCTATTTTTTTATATTCCCCAGGGACTTCATTGCTTTGCTCCCCTTACTGCTATGTTGCATACCCTTAGCGTTTTGCCCCAGTTTGGTGGAGTCAGATCGAGCATATTTCCCGCACTGTGCCTCTAGTGTTGTCCCTCATAGCACTATTGGTCATTGAGGGATGCCATGTCTTGTGGTGTGGCTGGCCCTATGGTCCTCTCTGTGCATTGGCCAATTTGAGCAGGAATATCATCCTTAGGGTTTGGTGGGCCATGATGTGAGGGTGAACAAATTGTCTCAGTCACTTTGTTAATCCATTTAGTACAGAGATTCATGTTTTTCACTGCCTTTTGTCTTTTCCAAACAGAATATCCATTTCAAGGAATGATCTTTTCTGATATATGTCCAAAGTATATAATATGAACTCTCACCGTCCTTACCTCTAAGTAGCACTCTGACATTACTTCTTCCAAGACAGACTTGTTTGTCCTTTGCCTGTTCACGGTAGGTGGGATATTCTTGACCAGAACTACAATTCTAATGCATTCATTGTTCTTCAGCCTTCCTTTGTCCATCTTTCAAGTGCACATGAATCAATTGAAAATAGCTTGTTTTGGTCAAGTGAACCCAGTCCTTGAGGTAATATCGTTTTCCCCCAATATTCTAAAGAGACATTGTACATCAGATTCATCTAATGCAATGTAACTATTGATCTCTTGACTGTTACTTTCACTATTCAGGATTTTTGTTTGTTTGATCTTTTTTCCATAAGCTAACCTTTTTTCTGGAAGAAGTTAAAATGAACTCAACTTTAGATCAAGAATTTTGATAAAGGAGGGGTTGTTGGAGCCAGCCAACTAGTCAAACAGTCCTGAAAGGGGGAGTGAGGATTAAGGAAAAAAGGAGAGACAAAAAGTATTGGGAGTGAAACAGTGAATACTGAAGCCTCGAGTTTATTTTACATACTCTTTTTATCCATGCAGATACAACCGGGGTTAATTATCTCATTGTTAAGCAAATACATTTGATACACTTAGCAACTCTATCTTCTGCCAAGCCAGACATCCTTGAGAAAATTAAACAACCTATCTTCCCAGACCTTGCATACTTTCTTGTTCTTGTTAACAGTCCATTCTAAATGTAAAGTCACAGAAGAAATTAGCAAACACTGACACATAGGTCATGAGACTTCTTATTCGTTTCAAGGCTGAGTGTTAATGGCCTTCAACATCTCCCCCTATTTTATTAACTGAAGACGTCTTTACTCAAAACGTCGGCATATGACTGTGCCTGTCTTAGGTTGTCGAGTCCTCAAATCGCCCTTACCTGTCATCAGTCACAGTCCTGCTGGGGACTATAACCTGTCTTAATTTGGGAGACACAGACTTGATCTTACGCATCTCTGACTAATCAGCCTCTGCCTTACACCCCTGTTTGGGGAGGGGGGAAAGTGTTCAGGTGTACTTCATGAAGGTTTGTTCTTAAGGCCAATCATTCAACCATAACCATGCGCAGTATCATAGGGAGTATCCATAAGTTGAAAAATACACACACTCCCGCTGTGACTAGAGACATAAGCATGTGAGGTAGGTCTCTGAGATTTCCTAACGAAGGGAAAGCATCTCGATAATGCTGGAGCCAATCCTCAGCAAGCTTAGTGGCATCAAAAACAAGAGACTTAGCATCATTAATGGCTAATATTTCTTGATGCAGTTGTAATAAATCTAAAGACTCATTAGCATTGTGCTATATACCTTGAAGATGATTCTTCACTTTAATCCAGCTATATTGACTGCTGTTGTCCTATTTAGGTGTAACACAGATCCATGTATGTACAGCATGGCACTGTGGACTAGACCTGGCCTTAAGCCCCTGCACCTCGTCTCCTAAATATATGACCGTGTCATAAAGAGCATTTACTTTTTGTTCAAACTTCCTGTCTATAGCTTCTTGAGTACCCAACACAGTCAAATTTTTGGATAATTCATTTACACAGTGGACAGTTTGTATGATTTGTGAAAGTACAATTGCTGCAGTAGTAGCAGTAGCACCTAAACTTAATATATCTAAAACACTTGCTATAAGCGAACCTACAAAGCTCTTCCATCTGGTTAATGCTTTTTCAATCTCTTCTAATACCTGTAACCCTCTTTCTGAATACCAAGGCCCAGTAATATTCACTGGCAGCATAATAAAGGAAGGTTGATACAAAATGGCGATGACAATACCTTCAGGGGACCAGGTAATATAATTAGACAAATTACAATTATTACAAGACATGTTAAACTTAGAATCATTATGATCTATAGTAATATTCTCGGTCAAAAGTACATAAGGCGATGGTATGCAGGCAGTAACATTTCCCTGCGGTCTGGAGGAAGGGCCCATAAGCTTCATGTCCCCCAAAGCAGCCCCTATTTTCCACCATTGAGTTTTTGGAAAACCCGAGTCTGACCACCAAAGTCCTGCAGACAGCCCTTTTTCCCATTTGGCAGTGTTTTTTTAGTATTGTCCTGGTTGCGAGACCAAGCTATGATATATAATTCCTTTGAGATATTATACCTGATGGGCTTGTCCATGAGACACAATCTCTACAATATGGTTTTATTCTTTTGAGTCTCTAGTCCACAAGGGGGAAACGATTGCGGAGTGGGTGGGATTACATTTCCTGCTGTTAGTACAGGAAGGGCGTGAGTCATTAACTCACACCTTGATTTCCAGACCTTTCCAGAGAGCAGGATGTAAGAGTGGTGGATCAGGAACATAGCCTAGTACTGCTCACTGTGCAATGTCCCCAGAAGCACTCTGAGGCAAATTACCATCTGCATGGTTTCCAAACGCACCAACTGTTCGGGTAGCCATTGTGCTCCATCAGCATCCAGCGTAAAAACACAAACACGCCCTCGTCCCCATATTAATACCAGGTTGGGGCCATGCCTCGAGGCAAAACAAGCCAATGTTATCTCTTCATAGGCTCTTTGAAGTTGGTGGAAGGAACACTAAAGGCAAATCTTTTACAATCAATTGGATTCAAGGGGATGGTATAAAAACAATCTTTTAAGTCTAAAATGATCTTAATTGTATTGGCTGGAATAGTAGAGGGGGAAGGGAGGCCAGGCTGCAGTGCTCTCATAAGTTCCGTAGTATCATTAACCCTCCTTTATTGTTTGTCCTTGCAAAGCAGCTGCTATCACAAGCCCCTGAGTAAAGGAAGGTCCAATGTCTGAGCATAGTCTGATATAATCGCATAGATTGCTCTTTTTCTAAAAGGTCTTAGTGCTGCCTGGCAGGCAGTATTTGCATTTTCAAAAGCTAATTGTTTCCATTCTGCGGGGGCAAGCACTGCAATGGAAAGTGTATCTAATAAAGATTGAGTAAAATGGGCGGTCTGGACATATTGGGCACAAGCAACCTTGAGTTCTTTTAGCTCTTTGAAAGGAATAGGAGTATGATCTCTCATCAGATTTCCCTGGGCATCCTGTTGCTCAATTACAGGGAACCGCATACTGAACTCCCCTATATCGTCTTCTTTTTGGTGCTGCCGCATGTGCGGCAGCACCAAGCATAGATACTTTCCTGGAGCCCCAGTCACAACCAGTGCTACAACTGGCAAGTCTTCTAGAAAAGGATTCCTTTCACTGAATGCACTCTCAAGCCTCTGAAATACCTTGGCCCCAGTAAGTTTTGGCACCCATTCCTGGGACTCTATCGAAGAGTGCTTTTCTGTTGACTTGCATCTCCCTCATCTTTGCTGCTAATGATGCCATAAGCTTCCTCCCAGCCTACCACCTTTGTTTCATCTGGGCAGGACTTCTGAGTGTCTTGCACTGGGTTATGATTCTCAGGTTGAAGCGCCTCAGAGGCAGCGATAATTCCCAAGTCCTCATCATGCTAATGTGTCACCTTGTCCTCTAAGGGCTCTACATCGCCAGGGTCAAGAGGTTCCTCATCCTCGCTTTCAAAGCCCTCAAGTTTACTTTTCAGAAGCTTCAGCAACGTAGGATGAGGCAGAGGCACAAACGGAATTTTACTTTCACTGTTGTTTGAGCATGCAAATGGGTTTTCAGGCTGAAGTCCCTCATGCCTAGGGTTCAGGCTATCCCTAACTAAATTCCATAAGCTAGACGTGTCTATGGGAACCTTACTACGTCCTTTAGCGGTGTAGTTATCTTTTAACCGTTGCCCTACTTTTTGCCATGTTTCACTATTTACAGTCCCTTCCTCAGGAAACCAAGGACATACCTTAACCACAAAATCTAAAAACTTTTCTAATCCTTGGTAGCTTACTTTTGCTCCTCTATCTTTTAACATATTTACAAAAATTTGTTTGCTATTTCCTTGCTCCATTTTTGTCCCAATAGCTCCTCACGGCACCACCTATCTCTTTGTAATCCGTGGTGTCCTTCATTTTGTCCCCCGTTTTCAGAGTCCCTGTTTCAGGCACCACTCTTTTCAGAGCCAGCCAATGAGTCGAACAGTCCTGAAGGAGGGAATGAGGATTAAGGGAAAAAAGAGAGAGAGAATTTATTGGGAGGGCAACAGTGAATACTGAAGCCTCGAGTTTATTTTACATACTCCTTTTATCCATGCAGATACAACCTGGGGTTAATTATCTCATAGTTAATCAAGCACAGTTGAGACACATAACAACTCTTATGTCCTATTTTTCCAGAGCTTGCATACATTCTTGTTCTTAACAGTTTGTTTTAGATGTAAAGTCACAGAAGAAATCAGCAAACACTGACACATAGGTCATGAGACTTCTCAGCCGTTTCAAGGCTGAGTCTTAATTGTCTTCAACAAGGTGCCTAGTATCCAACCTTGTTCTTCAATCAGTCTGCCCCAGAGCTCTGTAATTGAAACCTGGACTTAAGACCCTGGGGATGGTGAGTCTTATCACATGCATGATGACTGGGGAGGAGAAATATTTTAAAATGTGTATTTCTCTAGTAGGCTGACTTGCAGATTAGTTTTTTAGGGGCACTAACCTACACCTCTGTCAAATAACTGCCACTTCACACCTACTTGCCTTAGAAACTCACTGGTGCTTGCAAATGGCCAATGGTAATGATAGCCAACTAGCCACTCAGGCTACTGCCTCCCCACTTTATCGCAGCACAGCCTCTTCCCTCCACACTCATTTTTGTCTTCCCACCCCTTCAGCCTCCTGGTGGGGCATGTTTTACAAGCTCATGCCCACACACTAGCTATCCACCCTCTTCCTAGAAGCCCAACTATATGGATGGGACATCCTAGAATACAGGCGAATAAGCCCTCTCCAACAGTTTGTGTGTTTGTCATCAGTTGAACATTATTTAGAGAGCTTGAAACCCATGCTCTGGGCTAAGATGGCGGAAGATAAGTCATCTCTTTCCTTGATCCATCTCATGTACCTTTAAGCTTCTGCCTTCACCTTGGCTCTTGGCATCGCCCATTTACCTACAACTAGGCATTCTTTGAGTGTAGCGTGCATTCTTTTACAAAGGCTTTATCATTGTCACCCTTAAACACAAGAGATGCAGAGGGGAGAAAAGCATCCCCTTTGGCCTGTTTCCTAGTTGAGGCTGTCTCTGCATTGACCAACTCGCCTCTAGGATTTGCTGTTCATGTACCTCTGTCTCTTATTGTCCACTTCAAAAAGAAGATTCACTGATTAGCACACTCTGCTGTGCATATTACTATGGGCTTCTAATGGATTCCCCCAGCCTAAGTCATTTCTTAACACTCAGTAGATTATTTTATTAAAGGAGGTGTGCGCTCATAAAGCTTGATGAAGAGCTCAGATGACTTGGAGTGAACACACACTAGCAGGAAACTCACATAATGACATTTGCATTCTAACAGTCATATTAACATACACATGCATACTATGAACAAATTAGCACATATACTAGAACTAACAAATCTTCATACAGTACCCTCAAAATAATAAATACACATGCATTTACTTAAGAAAAGAACCACAAGGATACACTAAAATATACTAGAATTATGCTAATAAAATAAATGCAGAAAAGACTGCAAGTTCTGTTACATAATACAACATAGTAAGGCAATGTGCTAGCACACACAAAAACACTGACATAAAGTGCATACAAGAACATACACTGAGCTACAAGAATGTAGAGGTCTGTGGTAGAGACACATTCTCTGAAGGTGGAGGAAATGGGTACCTAAATTTAACTAATTCTTCTTAGGCTCCTCTACATTTCTCCTCTGAGGGCCCCTGTTATCTGTGGGCTTTCAGTGAACCCTGAGCCCTGCCCTCTCCCTGTCTTGGTGTTTGTGTCTGGGTTCTCATAGCCTTTCCCTCTGTGTGTCTGACTCAGAAATACATGATTGTAACTACAGCAGTCACAGTGCGAATTGAGGGAAAATCAGTCCCTGGCCATGTCTCTAGAGAAGGATATTCTGATCACAATAATATGGGGAGGCATAGCCACCCACAGAACTTGAAGGGAACCTGTGGGTGCCCTGTACAAATAGGACATGTAAAGCCCATGCACAAGGGGACATAGGGCACGAAGGGAGGTGAGTTCTGTGGAGGTGCCTTAAGACTAAGCATAAAATGTGTCTTGTCTCTCTTTTCCCACTCTTGTATCAATATTCACAACTACTAAATTAAACAAATAGCCTTTGGAGAAAAAAAAAACTAACTCTAAAATTAGTCTGTGGTGGACAACGGAAGACAGAAGCAGTGAATTAACAAAATGAATGAACTCAGAGAAGAAAGTCTCCGACTGGATGAATGGAGAAGGGCGACTTGATATAGGATTGGGCTACTGGTGATAAGTTCTTGTAATATGTTGTCTGGGAAAAAAATATATACACACAAAGCTAATAAAGTGAGATTCTCTGCAAAGCAGGGACTGTTGTCCCGAGGAAGGAGGGAATACAGGAGGGGTATTGAAAGCAAGGCATAAAGTGCTTGATGAAGCAGATGATGTGAACAGAATTCATCCTAAATGTTGGAATTACCAATTATATGGGAAATTTGGGGTGATTCAAGGGGAAAACTAAACAGAAACTAAGTTCAAAATCATCCTATCATCACAGGGAGATTGGGTGAGTGTTTGAGAAAGACGTGAGGAGACGTACTGATTCCCTGAGGGATACTGAGAAGGAGAAGAATCCCCTTACACAACAGGAAGCCAGTAGTGAAGCTCCACCTGCATCTGATCCTGGGTCTGAGTCCTGTGCTCTGGGTCCTGACGGCCCCTGCAGCCTAACCTCTTTCACTAGAGTACATTCGTGTCTGGGTTAACTCTGACTTCCCCTAACTGTATGCGTTGATATGGGTGGACTAGAGAAACATCCATAGACACACGCATATTGTGTATAAGAGATTTTAATATAAAGGGCAATTGTACATTAAGAAAGCATCTTATCCCAGTTAAGTCCAAACCCATAAATCCATTATTAGCCCATATGTCAGATACCAATGTATAAAGTCCTCTTCAGACATATGAAATACATGCAATGATCCCAAATGCAAGATGATCACAGACCAGAGGGCAGAAAGTCTTTGGATCCAGTGGCATTGTAAGTTTCTCAGTGCTGACATGGGCTCTACATGGCTTCTCCAGCACCCAGGGCTTTATGAGGTAGGTCCACATGGCTTCTACTCAGGATGTCTCACAGGGAGTCCCTCACCCCCTTGTCAGTAGGTGTCTCCCAGGGATTAGAGAGAGTATCTTCCCCTCAAAGATGGAATAAAGGATTTCCCAGAATTCTCAGGAGAAGGAGATGCCCACACATAGACGTCATTGGATATGATCCAATTGACAGACTTCAACCCTTCCCTTTTTATCTTCTCAAGTCCCAAATTTATACCAGATTATATAACTACCACAGTGTGAGTCTTTTGCACAGAACTACAGAGCTATGTCCTCGAATTTCATATTGTCCATTTGAAGTTATAGTATGTTCTTAATATTGTCTCTGGAGATGGTAAATTGACCCTTCGGAGAGTCTGTGTGACTTTTCCTACCAACACTATTAATGTATGAAACCCACTTCTGCCCCTTCTCTGGGGCTAGGAAGACCCTGTGCATGTTATAAATACAGACAATGAATGCAGAGACTGCAGG
This sequence comes from Tenrec ecaudatus, assembly GCF_050624435.1. Taxonomy (NCBI): domain Eukaryota; kingdom Metazoa; phylum Chordata; class Mammalia; order Afrosoricida; family Tenrecidae; genus Tenrec; species Tenrec ecaudatus. The sequence continues at coordinate 42,635,922 of NC_134532.1, forward strand.
GGAGAGTCTCAGAGAAGCCTCAGGCTGCCTAAAGTCTCCCTTAGATTCCATAGCTCCACCTCACACTGGACACCTGCAAACACACAGACATCCTGATCATGAAAATCATAACATATTCACTGCCTCTCACTCACGCCCCCTCATACACACTTTCTCTTCATCAAAGCACCTTTTAAAATTCCAAAAAGGAAAACTGAGCTCAATACAGATTTCCATAGTGACATGATGTGTTCAGTCCTGAATGTTGGCACCTGGGAATTCCAGAGTTGGAATTCCAAGAGCTTCAGGGTTAGGACTTGGATGACTTTCATCAGAGGGGAGGGTTCTATTTGCATACCTTCTGCCTATATAGTCATAAATAATGTTGAATGACTTCTAAGAGAGTCACTCCAAGAGTAGCTAAGGATGTTCTAGATATCTTGGAGAGCTCTGCTTGTGGAGTTCATTATGCGATGGGCTGCTAAATGCAAGGTCAATCATTTTAAATCTCCAATGGCTGTGCAGGGGAAGGAATGTTCTCCACACCCATGAAGGTTTACAGATGCAGAAGCCTAGAAGGGCAGTCCTATGCTATCCTATAGGGTTGTTAGGAGAAAGAATTGACTTAATGGAAATGTCAGTCCTTGTGATTGATGCCCCCTTTCTACTCCCACCTTCCTATTATCCTCTTGATATCTTTATTCTCATGGGTCCTGAGGGGTTTATCTGTCCTAGATTCCCTTTGTTGGGAGATCTTATCTGTAGAAGTGTACGTGCTCTGGTCTAGTCAGATTTGTAAGGTTGAATTGAGGTCGTTATAGTGGGGGGAGAAGCATTAAAGAACTAGAGGAAAGTTGTTTGTTTCATCGGTGCTGTAGTGCACCCTGACTGGCTCTTCTCTTTCTTGCGACCCTTCTGTAAGGGGATTTCCAATTGTCTATAGATGGGCTTTGGGTCTCCACTGCACACTCTTCTTCATTCACATAGATATGATTTTTTTTCTGGGTCTTTGATGCCTGATACATGATCACATGGACACCTCATGATCACACAGGCTGGTGTGCTTCTTCCATGTGGGTGTTTATGCTTCTCAGCTACATGTCTGTTTGTTTATCTTCAAGCCTGTAAGACCGCAGACACTATATCTTTTGATAGCCATGAACCATCAGCTTTCTTCACCACATTTGCTTCTGCACCCAATTTGTCTACCGCCATCGTGTTGGGAAAATGAGCATCACAGAATGCAGGGTTTTAGAACAAAGTGTTCTTGCATTTCAGGAGTACTTGAGTTGAGGCCCAGTTTCCATCTTCAACCTTAAGAACTAACATATAAATATAAGTGCACACATCAATTTCTCTACTATTACATATGAATATATTTACATAGGTACATACCTATATTTAGACCTCTATAAATGCCCTTTGACTTCTAATATTTCCTCCATTTCCTGTTACTTTCATCTTGTCCCACTACCATGTTCAGCCTTAATTTGGGATTCAGTAATTCCTTGCTCTTACTTTGCCTTTGATTAATCCCCACTAGGCATCCTATGCTTTCTCTCCATCGATTTTAGTTCATTTGTTGCTAATTTGTCCTTGGGTTGGTTGACCCCACACCCCCACCTTCTTTTCTCCCACCTCTCCTTCTCCCATGTCCCCCGGGACCACTGGTCCTGTTTTTCCTTCTCTGAATTGTTTATCCCGCCTTCTATCTAGATGGACATGCAGAGACATTAATAAGAACAAAAACAAGACAAAGCCAAACAAAACAACAGATGAAGACAAAACCAACCAAACAAACAGAAGTAACAACAAAAGGATAGCCAGTGACAAAACAAGAAAAGCCTATAAATCGTTGCAGGCTTGTTTTTTGACTTTTAGGAATGCTTTCCAGTCGAGTCTGAAGGGGTGCTGTGCCACACTGTCCCCAACATCTAATTTTGGCATTCCCCGGGGACTTCATTGCTTCATTTGCTGTTGCATGCCCTTATTGTTTTGCCCCAATGTGATGGGGTCCGATCAGACACAAGTCCCACCCTAAGTCTCCAGTGTTGTCCCCCATAGTGATATGGTTCAGTTAGGGACATCATGTCTTGTGGTGTGACTGGCCCTATGATCCTCGCTGTGCATTGTCTGCTACGAGCAGTAATATCGTCCTTGGGGATTAGTGGGTCAGGATTGGTTCTTCTCACACTCCTACGCTCTTCGCTTCTCCCGTGTGCTCTAATCACAGATGCACTTCTCCCCAAGCTTCAGCTTCAGTGCTGTTCTCTGAAGTGCCTTCTTTAGGTAGGGGTTGGGGGGAAGGGAAGGGGGAGAGTCCACATAGTTGGGATTGGGGCCAGCCCCATTATATGATTTATAATGACTATGAGACACTCTGATGCTTTATTAAGAAACTCTCCCCTTTTTAAAACAAGAAACTCAAAATGTCAGTTTCTCCGAGTTTCAAACTAATATACAACTGTCAATTATTTCAGAAATTGTAAAATCAGGTTTGCTTTTGTTTTCTCTTCACAGGAGATATTTGGGCTGGGATTCACACACATATAGTTTCAACTTACAGTAACTTGGAAAAAAGAATTAGGAGACAGAGTAGCTGATTGTGTTGAGAGAAGCACATGGAGGTCAGATTTTAATGGCCTAGAGAGACTATCGACCCTTCTGGGATTAATTTCAACTTGTCCCAAGTGTGATTTCTTTCTCCCCTGTCTTCTCAGGAAGAACAAGGAATTTTAATTTTTAGAATCTTCCCTTCAGGAAAATAAGAGACATGAGAACTGTAGTTGCTGACGTGTCCTTGAAGAGGTGCTCCACGTGGGTGAATTGGGAAACTTCAGACACAAGAGAAAACAAACACTTGGCATACCCTGCACCTGCTCCTGTGGCAAAGACTGTGTCCCATGTACCCTGAGCTCTCTCTGCTGCCCAATTATTGTTGTGATGCTTGACATGTTTGACCATTTAGCCTTCACTGTGTCTCCTGGTATGTTTCCTACATTTACATGTCATTGTCCTCGGGTTTCAGATTGTTCAGTTAAAGCACATCCAGCTGGTTGAGCTATTATGGTTTCAATGCATCGATATGTGAAGACTGAGTTGTTGCTAAGACTCTCATCACAAGGCTTCTGTGCCACCTAACACAGGTTGTGTTTCCCAGAGCCTTTTAGATCTAGAAACTTGATGTCTGCACATAGCTTTCCCAACTCGTGACTGGTCTGTAGCAGCTCTACCTGCACGATCACACCTAGGAATAAGGGGGGAAAGATAATTTAAAACCATTCTAAGATGAAAAGCACTGCTTTTGACATGAAGGTGCTTACAGGGTAGGACATTCATGTCACCAAGAAGAATCCAGAAGGGTGTCACCTCCACAGGCATGTCTGATCAACATGGTAAAGGATGAAAGCCTAAGAAGCCTGACTTTCATGTGTGACTTGGAGCTCTGTTACCATATTTTACTGTAGGTGATCCACAGATGGCTCTGAGCAAGAGCAGTAATGGCCTCCAGAGGGGATTTTCCAGACCTGTGTTCTGCGAGGCCAATCTCTACCCTTCATCGTTTGCACTGACTGTGGACAAACAAGTCCTTCCTGAAAACCATATTTGGGCTGGTAGAAATGAAGGTAGTTGGCCTGAGGTGTGAGCCATAATGAAGGGAATTCCTGGGGATACTATTGTCCTACGAATGTTCCACTTTCTCTCTGGGCAGCCCAGTCCTACCCTTAAGACTAGGGTAGCCCATGAGATGTGCAGGCTGTTGCATTAAAGTAGAAGGTAAATGATGAACATTTCTGAGCATCCACTTCTCTTAAAAGCAAAACAAAACACTTTTATTGGCACTTTTCCACTTACCATATAATTCAATATTTGAACCATATCAAGAAGTATTGTACAATCTTTACCACAATTATAGAACACATTCTTCCCCTCCATAATCATTATTAATGTAATATATTTCACATACTTGCAAAAATGTATGCAACAAAACTTTCCCCAGTTCAACAACTTCTACATGTGTAATTCAGTGCCATTGAGTATTCCTTTCATGTTGTACAACCATTATTTTTATCCCCCTGCATATTGTTCCACCGCCATTAAAGTTAATTCACTGCCCTCTAAGAAAAAAAATCTCCCCCCTTCACACATGGTAACCATAGATCAAGTTTTCTTTCTTTCTTTCTTTCTTTCTTTCTTTCTTTCTTTCTTTCTTTCTTTCTTTCTTTCTTTTCCTGTCTTTCTTTTTTTTATAATAAATCATTTTATTGAGGGTCATATAACTCTTATCACAATCCATACATCAATTGAGTAAAGCACCCTTATGCATTCATTGCTCTCATCATTCTCAAAATGTGCCTTCCACTTGGGTTCCTGGAATCAGCTCATTTTCCTTTTTGTCCTCCCCCACCCTCCCTGCTCCCTCGTCCCTCACAAACCCTTAATTACTTATAAATTATTACTCTATCATATCTTACACTGCCAGGCGTCTCCCCTTACCCACTTTCCTGTTGCCCATCCCCCAAAGAGGAGGTTACATGTAGATCCCCGAGATCGGTTACCCCTTTCTATACCCCCTTCCCTCCCAGTGTCGCCACTCTCACCGCTGGTCCTGAGGGGTTCATCCGTCCTAGATTCCCTGTGTTTCCAGATCCCTACTGCACCAATGTGCATCATCTGGTCTAACCAGGTCCGCAAGGTAGAATTGGGATCATGATTTGGGGGAAGAAAGTGTTCAAAAACTAGAGGAAGGTTTTGAGTTTCATTGTTGCTACACTGAACCCTGAGTTTCTCATCTCCCCACTACCCCTCTGCAAGTGATGTCCAGCTGTCTACAGATGGGCATTGGTTCTCTTTCACTCAACTCCCCTCATTCATGGTGGTATGACTTTTTCCCCACACCTTTGCTGTTTTAAACCTGGTCTCCTAGGCCCTTCATGATCACACATGTTGCTGTGCTGCTTCCATGGGCTTCATTGCCTCTGGGCTAGATGGCCACTTGTTTACTTTCAAACCTTTAAGTCCGCAGATGCTATCTCTCTCAATAGCTGGGCACCATCAGCCTTCTTCATCACCCTAACTTACGCACACATTCGTTTTCAGCATTTATGTGTGGAAGGTGATCACACAATGATGGTTTTTGTTCTTTGGTGTCTGCTACCTGGTCCCTTCAACACCTCTTATTCACTTAGGCTTGTGTGCTTCTTTTCTGTGGGCTTTGTTGCTTCCGAGCTAGATGGCTGCTTGTTTGCCTTCAAGTCTTAAGATCCCAGATGCTATATCTTTTTGATAGCCAGGCACCATTAGCTTTCTTCACCACGTTTGCTATGTACACTCTTGTCTTCAGTGATCCTGTCGGGAAGGTGGGTGTCATGGAATGACTGTTTAGTGAAGCAAAGTGCTATTGTATTGAGGGAGTATGCGTGAGGAGGCCCAATGTCTACCTGCTACCCTACTACTTAATCTATAAATATATGCACATAGGTCTATTTACCACATAATCGTAAATATATTTACATATGTACATGTTTGTATTTAGGCTTCTATGTATGCCCTTTGCCTCCTACTCCTTTCCTCTATTTCCTAATGCTTTCCTCCTGTCCCACTACCATGTTTAGCCTTCATTCTGGTTTCAGTAATTCCTCTCAGTTACCTTCCCCTTGGTCACTCCCTACCAGTCCTCCCATCCCCTCCCTCCACTGGTTTTCAACCACTCATTTTTCCCTTGTCCCTGGGTTGGCCAACACCTCCTCCCTTCCTCTAGCTCCCACTCTCTCATGTCCCTCTGGGACCATTGGTCCCGTTATTTTCTTCTCACATTGTTTGTCCAGCCTATCTTAGCTAGGTGGACCTGTAGATTAGTAATATGTGCATACAATGCAGATGGCTTTGACAGCACCCAAGTGGCACATAAGAACATGGCATCAATAGCAGCAACAACGACACGCTGACAAACAAATAAGCCACTGACATACATTTAAAAGAGAAAAAACAAGAAAAATCTAAACAAAAAAACTTTAAAAATTCTGTTAATAGTTCGAGGTCTATTTGTTGGCCTTTAGGAGTGTTTTCCAGATGAGTCTGCTGGGGTGCCACGTCCTGGCCTCAAAGTCCATCCGTTATACTCCTTTGGTATCTCTTTGCTCTGCTTCCCTTGCCTCTCCATTACACCCCACCCCCCAGTGCTTGCCTCAGTGTGGTGGGATCAGCTCAGTCATACACCCCCCACTGTGTCTCAGGTGTTGTCCTGTATAGGACCATGGGTCGGTGCAGGATGTCGCATCTCGCCGTGGGGCCAGCTGTATGGTCCTTTCTGTACAATGGGCCCTTGAGCCGGGCTATCATCCTCTAAGCTTGGTGGGCCCAGGTGTGTTCCGCTCCGTTCTTCCTCCTTCCTTTGCTTAAGCTTCCTTCTGGGTGTGGTGTGGTAGGTCAGTTCCTCTCCCACACCAGAGGATGTATTTTCATTTTCTGTGGTACTCCCTTCGATTGTGGGGGTCGGGCTAATTTTGGTTGGGGCTGGTGTATGGTCCAGTCTCTTTGTGTATTCCTCCGTACTTTACGTTGCCCTCCTAGTTTGGTGTGTCATGGTGGGGTCCGTATGCATGTTCCAGTTCTGTGGGAACACAACCAATACTCTCCCCCATGGTGAGTTAGTGCCCTGTGCCCCCCATACCATCCACTCGGTTTCTCCACAACCTCCCCCACCCCCTTTTTCCCCCTCCCCCACTTCCCCTTTTTTATGCTGGGCTCTCTTGTACCTCCCTAGGTGTGGCCTACCCGCCCTCCAACTATCTATGCTTCCACCCATTTATTGCAAGATAGATGCTTATTCTTCTATTCCTGGCATGTTGATTGTACATAACTCAGGGGACTCATGTTATACCTGTCCTTTTGAGTCTGGCTTACCTTGCTTAACATAATTCCTTCCAGCTCCTCCCACGAAATAAAGTGTTTCATCTTCTTGCACATGCTTTTCAGTGCTGCATAGTACTCCATTGTGTGTATGTGCCAAAGTTTACTAATCCACTCATCTATCGATGCAAACTTACGCTGTTTCCAAGTCTTTGCAATTGTGAATTGTGCAGCAATAAACATTGGGGCGCATATGACTGGTCATGTTTTATTTGCTGCTTCCGCTGGGTGTGTGCCCAGTAGAGGGATGGCTGGGTCATAAGGTAGATCAATTTCCATTTTCTTTAAGTATCACCAGATTGCTTTCCACCGTTGCTGTACAAATCTACATGACCACCAGCAGTGGAGTAGGGTTCCTGCTTCACCACAGCCCCTCCAAAACTTGTTGCTCTCTGATTTGCTGATTTTGGCTAGCCTCAGGGGTGTTAGGTGGTATCTCATGGTTGTTTTATTTGCTTTTCTCTTATGGCTAAGGACTTTGAACACTTTCTCATATGCTTATTGGCCATATGGGTTTCCTCCCTAGTGAAAGTTCTTTTCAGTTCTTTTGCTACTTCCTTAGGGGGTTAACAGTTCCTCTTTTTGTAGGTCATGATGGTGTTGTAGATTTTAGTAATGAGCCCTTTGTCTGATGTGTCATTACTAAAAATCCTCTCCCAGTCTGTGGGTTGTCTTGTCACCCCCTTGGTTAAGTCTTTCAAGGTACACAGGTGGTTTATTCTTATTAGATCCCATTTGTCGATTTCCAGTTCACCTGTGTGTGTACCCTTCCCTGTTGCAGTGAGCCTATGAGCTTCCTGGGCCAGTGCTCTGAAGTTCATCCCAATTCCCTCCTTGATGGTCCTGATGGTTTGGGGTTTAACTTTTAGATGTGTGATCCACCTTGAGTTTATTCTTGTGCATGGGTTGAGGTTAATGTCTTGTTTCATCTTACTACATGTGGATATCCATTTTTTTTTCCAGCACCACTGTTTAAAAGGGCATCCACTTCCCACTTGATATTTTTGGGACCCATGTCAAAGATCAGTTGTCTATATTCTGATGATTTTACTCTTGGGCTTTCTATTCTTTTCTACTGGTCTCAGTGTCTGTCATTGTGTCAGTACCACGCTGTTTTGACCACTGTAGCTGTGTAATAGGCATTAAAATTGGGTAGGACGAGTCTTCCAACTGTGTCCTTCTTCTTGGGGAGGTCACTGCTAATTCTGGGTTTCTTCCCTCTCCATATGAAATTGGTGGTCAGTTTTTCAATTCTATGAAGAAGGTTGATGGTATTTGAATTGGTATAGCATTGAACTTTTAAAGTGCTTTAGGTAGGACTGTCATCTTTACTATGTTGAGCCTTCCAAACCATGAGCAGGGGATGTTTTCATTTGCGGAGGACGATTTTGGTTTCCTGTAACAGGGTTTTAATATTTTTGTTAAATATATTCCTAGGTATTTGTTCTTAGGTACTGTGAAGGATACTTTCCTCTTAACCCTCTCTTCCATGGCCCTGTCCAATGTGTATAGAAAACCTACAGACTTCTGTTTATTGATCTTGTAACCTGCTACTCTTCCACATTCCTCTACGCTGTAAGTATTCCAGCTGTGGAGCTTTTGGGGTTTTCAATGTACAGAATCATGTCATCTGCAAATAGCGTTGTTTCACCACCTCCTCTCCCATTTGGATCCCTTTGATGTCCTCCTTATGTTGTTAGCCAGAACCTCCAAAATGATTCATCCTTGTATTGTACCTGTTTTGAGTGGGATTGTTTTTGACTTTTCTCCATTGACTATGATGTTAGCCGTTGGTCTTTCATAGATAGCTTGTATAAACTTGAGGAACTTACCTTCCAATCCTATCTTCATGAGTGTCTTTATAGGAATGGGTGCTGGATGTTGTCAAATGATTTTTTTGCATCTATGGATATTATCATATGGTTTTATCTTTTCGATGTTATGTGTAATATTGATGGATTTTCGAATGTTAAACCATCCCTGGGATCCTACCTGGTGATGGTGGATGATATATTTTATATATGTTTGTATTCTGTTGGCCAGTATTTTGTTAAGAATTTTTGCATCTATGTTCATTAGAGATATTTGTCTGCAATTCTGTGTACCTGTGGCATCTTTGCCCTGTTTGGGTGTCAACATAATGCTGGCTTCATAAAATGGATTTGGGAATTTGCCATCCTCTCCTATTTTATGGAATACTTTGTGGAGGATTGGTGTCAACTCTTCCCTGAATGCTTGGTAGAATTCTTCCGTGAAACCATCTGACCCTGGGGCCATTTTTGTTGGTAGGTTTTTGATGACCCTATCTATTTCATCTTTCGCTATGGGTTTGTTGAGGTTCTTGATTTCTGTCTGAGATAATCTATGGAGAGAGTGTTTTTCCAAATATTTATCCATGTCTTCCAGGTTTCTGAATTCATTAGAATGCAAACCTTCATAGTACTTTGTAATTATCCTTTTTATCTCATTGGGGTTTCTTGTTATTGCCCCTGATTCATCCCTCATCCTGGCTATTGATGTTTGCTTCTTGCTATCTTTGGTAAGCTTCGCCAGAGGACTGTCAATTTTGTTAATTCTTTTGTAGAACCTGCTTTTAGCTGCATTTATCTTTTGCATTGTTTTCTTGTCTTTCTACTGGTTTAACTCCGCCCTGATTTTTATTATTTCTTTTCTCTTGCTATTGGAGGGGTTGTTCTGCTGACTGGGTTCAAGTTGTTGGAGGTTTTGTGTTAACGTATCTGTCATAGGCCTTTCTTCTTTTTTCATGTATGCATTTAATGATATCAGGCTACCTCTGCTAACTGCCTTTGCAGTGTCCCATAAGTTTTCATTTCATATGTTGTATGCTCATTCTCATTTCTAGAAACTTCCTAATATCCTCTCTGATCAGGGCCTGTATCCATTCATGTTGCAGGAGATCATTGTTCATTCTCCAATTGGTTGCCCTTGCTCTTCTGGATGCCCTCTTGTTTTCAGCTTTATGGCATGGTGATCTGAGAAGATGTCTGGATAATATTTATATGTTTGAATTTACTCAAGCTGGACTTGTGTCCCAGCATGTGGTCTATTTTCAAAAAGATCCATATGGATTTGAAAAGAATTTGAAACCCTTTTTTTTGGATGGAAAGCTCTATAGAAGTCTATCAGGTCCTGTTGCCTAATTACATTGTTTAGCTCTCTGGCCTCTTTGCTGAGTTACTTTCCCAGTGATCTGTCTTTCTCTGTGGAGTGTTAAAGTCACCCACTATGATTGTTGTTTCCTTGATTTCTTCTTTCATCTTTTTAATAGTTTGTTTGACGAAAATCTCCACACCATTATTAGGAGCTAAAATTCAGTATGCTAAGTGCTTCCTGGTTTACTTAACCTTAGAGCATTATGTAGTGTCCCTCTTTGTCTCTTTTTATAGTGTGGATCTTGAGGTCCATTTTGCCAGAGATTAAGATAGCCACCCCTGTCTTTTTGGAGTTACCATTTGATTGGTAAACTTTCTGCCAACCCTTTATTTTTAGCAAATTCTTGTCTTTGCACTTAAGATGTATCTCTTGCAGGCAACAGATTGATGGATTATGTTTTCTGAGCCAGTCCGCCAGCCTCTTTCTTTTAAAGTACGAATTGAGTTCATTGGAATTCTGAGTTATTTTCAGTATCTCTGTATTCATAGTTGCCATACCCTGCTTTGTGTTTTGGGTCTTTACCTATCTCCCTTCATATCAGTGTGCTGTGTTTGAGTGGAGAGTTTCTATCATGTCCTCTTTTCCATCTGAGACCCTGTTGTCCTCATAATTGTTGCTGGCATTTGGCTTCTAGATAGAAATGGGCTATATGGTGGTCTCCTGTTTGTTCTTGGTGGAGCTTGATCCTCTGGCCATAGTGAGTCAGCCAGTATGTTCCGCAGGGTCGGGTGACTTGAAGCATATTCTTTAAGTCTTTCCTTATCCTGGAAGACCCTTATCTTACCATCTATCTTAAAGCATAACTTGGCAGGGTACAGGATTCTGGGGGAGGCATGTTTTTCTTTCAGCTTTTGGAAGATGTTGCTCCATTCTCTCCTATCGTCATGGTATCTTCTGATAGGTCTGAGTATGTTCTTGCCTGCGCTCCTTTATATGTGACTGTCTTCCTTTCTCTTGCTGCTTGTAAATTTTTCTCTTTTTCCTCTAAATTGGATATTTTTACTATTATATGTCTTGGCGTGTTCTTCTTGGGATTTAGCTTGGATGGCGCCTTTCTATTTCCTGTATCAGTGTCTGGTTCGCCCTTGTCAGGATGGGAAATTTTTCTTTTAGAAATTCCTTTGTATCTTGGTTGTCTACGTGTGTATTGTGTTGTGCTCCAGTTGACCGATTATTCGAATGTTATTCTTCTTCATAGCATCTGTCATTGATCTCAAGCTGTCTTCTATGTCTTTAACTTTCCTATCTGACTGTCTTTCTCACTTGCTTAGGGCTGTTTGAGTGTCCTCGAAGTCACTGATATGGTTCTCTGCCTCCTCAAGCCTAATAATTGTAGTTTCTGTGACCTATGTGTGGCCTCTGCAGCCTCCTCTGTTAGCTCCTGCAGTTCCCTTTCGTCAGTGGATTTCATCCCCTCTATTGTGGACTTCATCCCCTCTATTGTGCATTTCATCTCTCCATCATTGCATCCTTATTCCGGGTTGCTCCCCATAGCTCCTGTATTACTGCGAGCAGACTTCTGAAGATTTCCTTCTGTGGCAGATCTGTATCTGTTTCTTCTATGAGAAACATTAGGTCTGCTACTATGTCTCATCTCTCTGTTTCCTTTTTTTTTGTTGGGAATGACATGGTCTGTTGATTTTTCCTTGATCCTTTCATAGGCCCCATGCTTCTGGGATGCCAGAGTAACCTTATCTGTGTTACTGTTAAGGATTCTTTCAGGCGACTGCCTCTGACCTACTATAAGGTTGGGTCAGACTACTGTGTAGGCCGAGTTCCCCGATGGCTTAGTGACCCACAGTGGTGAGATGTTTGAAGAGCTGAAGTGGGGGCTGGAAGCCTCAGTGAATGCCCTGAGGCTGCTTTGACCTGGTTTGACAGGGTACCCTTAGAAGCTTTTTTTGTTTGTTTAGTAATAAAAAAAGAATTTAAAAGGTTAAAAATATATTTTTAACAAAATTTTGGGCAGAAAATGGAGAGGGATGAAGAAGGAGGATCTTGCAAAGAGGAGAGAAAATCAATGATAATAGAAGTGGAAGGAGAACAAAAAGATTAAAGGAAACCTATAGAAAAGCGGCAGAAGTACTAGCAATAATGAAAAAGGACGAAGAAAGAAGAGAGAATAGGTAACACAGAAAGTAAAAGAAAGAAAAGGGAAAAGCCAGCATGAGATAAAAGATATATAGATGTATATATCTAAAATTTCCCCCTGTGATAGTGTATTGTGCCAGCCTGGCCAATAAACACAGGTAGGATTAATTGAAGGGCAGAAGGACAAATGGCTCAGTGAGCCTGCCTTCCTTATCTCTCGTTCTTTAATCATGCGGCTGCCTTGCTTGCTTTGTGCCTCATTTTAAGGGGTACACTACCTGTGGGATGCCTAGCCTTTGGACTGTGTCACTATAAGTTGAGGTCCCTTTAATCCCACATGATTGGAATTTTCGTCTCGAGCTGGGGACCAACAGTTGGTGACTTGCCTTGCTGTTTGCTGCCTGGATATATATATAGCCCAGTTCTCTCTACAGAATGGGACTGGAAACAGGCGGCTTTCAAGCCTTAAAGGACTGCTAGTGTCTCACTGCTTTATACTTTAACTGTTAATTTCTTGTATTATCTATCTGTATATAATTTAACGGTTCATTTCTTGTATTATATATCTATCTTTATAAATATATTTATATATAATTATTAGCAATCAGGTTTGTCTCTCTAGAGAACCCTGTCCAACACATTTTGGTACCAGGAGTGCTTCTAGAGAAATAAACCATAAGTATGAATTTCTTACATTGGCGTTCCAACCTATTTAATCTTGACGTGGATATGTCTGCTACACTTATTAATCCATGGTGTGAAATAGCAAAGATAATACCTAAAGTAGCACCTGAAGTAGATGACGTGCTGGATAAAGGAGTTGCTCTAGGCAATCGCATATTTGATATTTTCCAGGAGTTTTGTGATAATGACAAGTATAGGGAAGCTGGTTGGCCAGTCCTTTGTACAATTCAAAGTGTGATTAAGGAGAGAGATTATCTCAGAGCCTCAAAAGCACACCTCACGTGCAGACTAACAGATTTGAAAACTTCCATCTGTGCTACAAAGGAGAGCCTTCTCTCCTCTAGTAAAAGAACTGACATTGCTGAGAACCAGGTCCAGAGTCTCATTATATGAGTGGCTGAATTACAAAGGCAGCTGAATTGCAGATATAGTGTCTGAAACCAAAATAAGGGCATTAATTGGGAAAAGTTGGGACCCTGAAACATGGGATGGGAACATATGGGCTGATGATCCAGAAGAAGAGGATATTGAGCCCTTAGAAATACCTGAGCAGATTAGCCAAACTATTCAAGTTGATATGTCAGGTGGGGCTGCATCAGTAGCATTACCTGAGGAAGATGCCTCGCAAGATATTGCTGAGAGCACCCAGGACACACCCTCACCACCCATAATTTACGCTAGACCTGTCACTAAAATTAAGTCTCAGAAACCTCCTAAAGGTGAGATTGAGATGATTATCCAAGAAGTGCGCTACACACATAAAGACCTGCTTGAGTTCTCAAATACGTACAAGCAAAAACCTGGAGAATATCCCTGGGAATGTTTACTAAGGGTGTGGGATACTGGTGCATGAAATGTAATATTAGATCAGTCTGAATTTCTGAATATGGGACCCCTAAGCACGGACTCTTCTATCAATGTCTCTGTGAGACAGGATAAAAAAGGATCTAAGTATTTGGTTTGTTCAATGAAGCTTGGACTACCAGATGGCCTAGATTAGACCAACTTGAAGTACCTGACCTACCTTGGTACACTGTAGAGGAAGGCATCCAAAAGCTTAGAGAAATTGGTATGTTAGAATGGATCTATCAAGATAATCCCATAGACCCAAAAAGGGGGTGTCCTGAGGACATACCCTTTACCACAACCATAAGGAAGAAATTTGTGAAGTGGGCCCCAGCATCTCTTAAGAGTCCTGTAATTGCTATTTTATGTGTATCAGGATTAACAGTGGGCACTGCCCTAAGCGAACTCCGACATTTGCCCACAATGGGGCTGATCGGTCCCCGTGATGGTACAGCGCAGGTGTCAGCACCTAATCAACAGAGACAGGGTAGGCGTGGTTATAATAGACAACAAGTTTTCAATAATAATCAAAGCAACCTGTCTCGTGTGGAATTATGGCATTGGCTACTTAGCCATGGTGTCCCTAGGAATGAGTAGATGGAAAGCCTACTACATATTTACGTGATCTGTACAGGTGAAAGAATGGTAGATCAGGTGAACAGCAGAATAGACAGTCACGATCACTCAATCAATTCCCAGACCTGAGCAAGTTTACAGACCCACAACCCCTTGAATGAAGGGGAGGCCGGGTCCCTTGTAAGGAGGATCCTGCTACATCACTGAAGGTTTATACTGTTAGTCTTTCTTCTAGCCTTCCCCAAAGGGACCTGCGGCCTTTCACAAGAGTGACTGTTCATTGGGGGAAAGGAATAATCAAACTTTTCTGGGATTACTAGATAATGGCTCAGAACTGGCACTAATTCCAGGAAACCCAAAATGTTGCGAAGGCCCACCAATCAGAGTGGGGTCTTATGGAAGTCAAGGTATATGGAGGTCAAGTTATCAATAGAGTTTCAGCTCAAGTACGCCTCACTGTGGGTCCAGTGGGCCCCCGGACCCATCCTATGGTTATTTCTCCAGTTCCAGAATGCATCATTGGAATAGACAAACTTAGTAACTGGCAGAACCCCCATATCGGATCCCTAAAATATGGAATAAGGGCTATCATGGTAGGAAAAGCCAAGTGGACACTATTAGAATTGCCATTAACTCAGAAAATAGTAAACCAAAAGCGGTACCGCATTCCTGGATGGATTGCAGAGATTAGTGCCACCATCACAGACTTGAAAGGTGCAGGGGTCGTGATTCCTACTACATCCCCATTTAATTCACCAATTTGGCCTGTAAAGAAGACAGATGGACCCTGGAGAATGACGGTGGGTT
Source organism: Tenrec ecaudatus (assembly GCF_050624435.1). Taxonomy (NCBI): domain Eukaryota; kingdom Metazoa; phylum Chordata; class Mammalia; order Afrosoricida; family Tenrecidae; genus Tenrec; species Tenrec ecaudatus. Next base: position 42,650,991 of record NC_134532.1, read on the forward strand.
ATCATAAACTTAACCAAGTGGTGACTCCAATTGCGGCTGCTGTCCCAGATGTGATTACATTGCTTGAGAAAATTAATACTTCTCCTTGTACATGGTATGGAGCTATTGATCTGGCTAATGCCTTCTGTCCCATCCCGCGGGACATCTACAACGTGGGTACCTGAAAGAGGGACTGGGAATGAAGATGGACAAGGGCGCAAGAAATGGAGGCAAGACAGGAATCTGATCAAGCCTCATTTATTGAGTTGAGAGCAGAGGTTTAAATAGCCAGCGAGGGGCTGGCACCATTACGTCACATGTAAAATAAGGTACAGCTGAGGTAGCCAATAGTCATGCATCTCTAAATAAGGTAGAAATGGTGGGCAACTGATCAATCAGGTAAGTATGCTAATGAAGCAGACCTAGAGTCTGGGGAGAGATACCGCCAGTCATGTATTGACCATTGAACATAGCAGCTGCTAGTGAAAGAGCACCAATTCCAGCAAGGATCAAGGCAGCCACCCTCTGGCAAGAATTGAGACAAAGGGCAGTAAAATCTCAGGGCAGTTTGTATGGCAGGAAACAGAGTAAATTCATGGCTTAAATCCAGGGTAGGGGGACACGCAGATCCCTACATGCTCCCCTTCTTTCTTTACCAAGACAATAACAGGCAAGAGTATTATTTTAATATGGAGTATCCCTTTTGGGGCTGCACCTGGCTTAGGTTGTCGGGCTACTGACTCATCCTTACCTGTCGTTGGTCTCAAGGAATGTGCATTTTTCAAAAGCAAACACTGGCCTGGCTTAGGTTGATATGAGTCATGCCCAAATCTTACCCGTCATTGTCTGTCCAGCCCAGCGCACAAGGGAAAGGGGGTCTTACCACTCTGAGTCAGAGAGTGGGCCACCATTGTTCATCATCTCTAGCTGATGATAATGCACCTGGATAGGTTTAGCCTGAATTGCCCCAATATGTTGTTTTATGAACGCCATGAGTTTGTTAAACAATACAGGGCCTGAGGAAATAATGATCAGAATTACAATGAAAGGTCCAACAAAGGGGACAATTGCGGAAAAAGGGGTGTGAAGTTTGTATGCTTAGTGAAAGTACAATTGATGCAAGTATAGCAGTAGCATCTAAACAATATAGCTAAAATACTTGCTATAAGCAAACCTACAAAACACTTAGGTCTGGTTAATGCTTTCTCAAATCTCTTCCAGTACCTGTAACCATCTTTTTGAATGCCAAAGGCCAAGTAATATTCACTGGTAACATAATAAAAGAAGATTGACACAAAATAGCAATGACAATACCTTCAGGGGTCTAGGTAAAACAATTAGACAAATTACAAAACATGTTAAACTTACAATCATTACGATTTATAATAATATTTCTTGCCAAAAGTACAAAGGCAGTAACGTTGCCTTGCTGTTTTGAGGAAGTGTCCATAAGCTTCACATTTCCAAAGTAATCTCTATTTTCCATTCGGCAAAATTTTTTTATTATTGTCCTGGTTGCTGGACCAATCGATGATATATCTCTTTTGTGTTGTTATACTGGATGGGCTTGTCCATGTGAGATACGATCTCCACAATATGGTTTTATTATTCTTTCACGTCTCTAGTCCACAAAAAGAGAAAGGACTGCGCAGTAGATGATAATACATTTCCTTCACCTTGTACAGGGAAAACGTGAGTTATTAACCCACAACATGATTTCCAGACTTCCCAGACAACAGGATGTAAGAGTGGTGGGTCAGGAACATAAGCCTAGTACTGCTTACTGTGCGAAGTTTCCAGAAGCACTTGCAGGCAAATTACCATTTGCATGGTTTGTAAACTGCATCAAAGGTGCAGGCAGCCACCAAGCTCGATCAGGATCCAGTGGGAAAAAACACGAACATGCCCTCGCCCCCAAATTAGGAGGGGAGCTGGCTCTTGCCATTAAGTGGATCTTTCCATTTTTATATATGTTTTGTCTTTATATTTGGCAATCCTTTTCCAAAGGCAGTCAGCAGACTAACGGTGTACATCCAAATTCAAAAATGTTAAAATAAAGTATGATTAATTAAATTGTGAGGAGTAGAAGGGTATATCTCCCCCTTTTTCATTTTGTCTTAATGTCGTTTAATAGTTTTATTGGCACGTCTCACAACCTTGGCTTTGAGGATTATAAGGGATTTCAGTTATGTGTTTAATTTGAAAAGTGACACAAAATTGAGTAAATGATTTACTAATATAAGCAGATTCATTATCTCTCTTTAAGCATTTAGGCACACCAATTACAGCAAAACAATGTAACATGTGTTGCATAACTAAAGACATTTTTTCACCAGTCATAGGAATGGCCACAATAAATCCAGAATAAGTGTCCACCGTAACATGCAAATAACTCAATTTACCAAATGAAGGAATGTGAGTAACATCCATCTGCCACAGATGTCCCAGGAGCAGTTCCTCTGGGATGCACACCTGAATGAGGAACTGGTAAATGAGTTCCACAATGGGGACAAGATTTTGCTATGTCCTTGCTGCTTCTTTAGATATGTTAAAGTGATGTTTTAAAGCTTGGCTATTTTGGTGATGTAGTTGATGAGAACACTGGACTAAAGTAATTTGATCTTTAGATAAACTGACAAATGCTGCCACAGCTTGAGTTGCACAATCAGCTAAATTGTTGCCTTTTGCCAAGGTCCCCAGTAGGGAAGAATGAGTTCTGATATGTGCCACAAAGTAAGGATATTTGTAGTTCCAAATTAATTGTTGTAATTCACCAAATAAAGCCCAAATAGGCTCATTTTGTGATTGAATATAAGCAACAGTTTTAAAATTATTTAATACAAAAACAACATACAGGCTGTCTGAATCAATGTTAGTGCAGATTGAGCTGGAAATTTTTTAATCATAGTATGTCCTATGTAAGAAATGGCTGCAGTTTCATTGGAGGAACCCTCAGTAAATATTGTAAGGGCATGAGCTATGGGTTTATTTTTACAAATGCTGGGGAAAAGAAATGTTTTTTTAGCAAATTGTAACAATTTATCTGGAGGATAAATATTGTTCACCAATCCACAAATTCCAGCAAATGCTAATTCCCATGAATCACAACTTTCCCATAACCAAGAAGTTTGGAGTCTGTCATGAGGTATGACTATAGAATTAGGGTGTTTTCCAAAATATTTAACAGACTTGGATCTACCTTTCATCACTAACTCAGCTATTTCTTCAAAATAAGGTTTTAGAGCTCTTTTTCTTGAAGAAGCTAAATATACCCACAATAATGGTCTTTTTCATCACTAACTCGGCTATTTCTTCAAAATAAGGTTTTAGAGCTCTTTTTCTTGAAGAAGCTAAATATACCCACAATAATGGTCTTTTCTGCCATAACACACCAGATGTAAAAGTTTCAAAGTTTACCATAATTTTTTTCTTTTTTTATGTGTGGTGTGGTGTGTGTATGTGTGGTGTGTGTGGTGTATGTGTGTGTGTATGGTGTGTGTGGCATATGTGTGTGTGGTGTGTGTGTTTGGTGTGTGTGGTGTGTGTGTATGTAGTGTGCGGTGTGTGTGGTGTATGTTGTGTATCTGTGTGGTGTGTGGTGTATATGTGTGTGTGTGTGCGGTGTGTGCTGTGTGAGGTGTGTGTTGTGTGGTGTGTGCGGTGTGTGTGTGTGTGGTGTGTAGTATGTATGTGTGTTGTGTGGGGTGTGTTGTGTGGTCGGTTTGCCATAATTAATGTACATAATTTGTTGTTCTAGAATATGTAAATTTACTAAATTTAAGATATGTTCTGCTAACTGGGAAATTTTCAGAGTAGAATTTGGATCAGGATCTCCTTTTAAAATATAAAACGAAGGCTTAAGTTCTCCAGTACTTATTTTTAAATATGTTCTAAGCCAATTAATATCTCCTAATAATTTTTGAAAACCATTGAAAGTTTGTAAGCGATTATTTCTTATTCCTATCTTCTGGGGTTTCACAAAACCTTTCTATAAAATATGTCCTAAATATTTGTAAGGTACAATAACTTGTACTTTTTCTTCTGTTATAATTAACCTTTTTAATGCTTCTTGTAATAAATAAAAAATAAAGAGAACCACCTTTTGGTCCCTATGAGCCATCAAAATATTATCTATGTATTGAATGATGCACACTGATGTTTCAGAAGTTTTTACTGACTTTATAGCTGCAGTTACAAACTTTTGACATAAGGTGACGCTATTAGACATTCCCTAACATAAGACTTTTCACTGATAACACTCCATAGGTTCTTTAAAATTAACACTAGGGACACTAAAAGCAAATCTTTTATAATCTTTAGGATCCAAGCATAGTTTGATATAATCTGACAGGTTGCTCTTTTTTTTATTAAAGGTCTCAGCACTGCCTTGTGTTTTTAAAAGCCAATTGTTTAATTTATTTTTTATACAGATCCTGATTTGATTAGACAAAGGGACAAAAAATTAGCACATACTTGAAGGTTACATAGTCTACAAACTGATGGCACTATTTTCCTTGAGAGAGTAGTTTCAAAGGCATAATTATTTTTTAAATATTCAAAAAAGACGCAACTTTAAGCAGTAATAAACGCAAGCAAAAGTTATTTTTATCCTTAAAATACACATTCAGAAAAACCTCTCCGTACATACAAGTGAAAGAGTATGTAATACGCACACACAAACACACGTGTGCGTGTGCACACACACACATCACACAAATGGCTGCTATATTTTGAAAACTCTCAAGAAATTGATTTTCACAAGTTATCTCTTCCGGACAAACACACTTGAGTCAACTATTACCAGTCTTCTGCCCAAAACACATTTTCTCCTATCGCGGCTTCTACTAACTCCATAGTAAAAGGAGCCACAGGACCATATTGAGAACAAGCAGATTTTAAATCTTTTACAGTTTTGAATGAAATGAGGGGAACATTCGCCCGTCCATGAGCATCTTGTCCTTTAACTGGACAACATTCTGGAATTCCTAAATCTACTCCCTGTTATGTTGCTAATGACTCAGACTCTTGCTCCCAGGCTACCGCCTTTGCCATTCTTTCATCCCAGCAGGTCTGAATCTGCAGCACCAGGTTTCAAAGTCCTAGATCCTTATCATGATAATGTATTGATCTGCCCTCTAACTGCTCCTGCCAGCTTTCAAAGCCCTCAGGTTCACTTTCAGGTGGTTTCTGTCGCTTCAGTGGCAGAGGGGGAGGAGCTGGAGGCTCAGCAGCAACTTTTCTTTCAATTTTGTTTGAGCATGCAAACGAATTATTCTCACCCAGGAGTCCCTCATGCTTAGGATCCAGGCCATCCCTAAGATTTACAGTCCCGTCCTCAGTAAACCGAGGACATATTAACCACAAAATCTGAAAACTTCTCTAATCTTTGGTAACTTATTTTTGTTCCTTTAGCTTATAATATTTGCATACATATATTTATTTACTAGAAATTTGTCCCATTATTTACTACTTCCAACTTTTCACCACTTACTCTTAATTTTTTTTTCTTAAATATTCACGGCCGTGCTACTTACCCAGTGTTGTCTGTCATGGGATCCTGTTTTTAATTACAACTTTTAACCTTTACTCCCTGCACTTTGAATGCATCACCATAACTTGTCCTACGAATAATTGATGCTGACTAATTTCTTGACCATCGTCACACAAAAACCCACCCAGTTATTCGTCATTGCAGGTTACAATGACAGTGTAGTGGGCTTGATAAGTCGATCGGCCGATCCTTGCTGACTTGTCTGCTTCCTCAGTGGGTTCACTTGTTTTCAGGCTGCTTGAATGAGGAGCATCTCAAAGCTTCCAAGCGACAAAGGTACGGCGGCTGGATGTTGCAGAGTATCACTGCAAATCGGCACTTTCGGAGCCCCGCTTTTGGAGACAAGCGGACGCAGCGGGCGGGAGCGGGTGCCGGTGGGACCCGCGGCAGCGCGGCATGAGCTGGCGGCGGCAGCGGCCCCGAACTTTACAGCAGCGTCGGGCTCGAGCCTAGTGCTCAGTGACCAAGGGCCTTGCGCTCTGCGAAGGCTCAGTGATCGTGCTAGCACCTCTGCAGGTGTTAACAGCTCAACGTGGCTTTAGCAGCTCAGCAATAGTGCCAGCTCAGTGTCTACAGCTCAGAGTGTCAGCTCTGTTGTGGCGCTGCATTAGCAGCGGGGCGCCAGTGGCACCATTTTGTTTCAGCTCAGTGATACATCTTAGAAATACGGCCAGATGCTAGGGTCGCAGGAACTGAGGCTTCTCTCATTCTTGCAGCACATTGGGGCACCAAAATGTCCTGTCCCGTGTGACATCTACAACATGGGTACATGAAAGAGGGACTGGGAATGAAGATGGGCAAGGGCGCAAGAAATGGAGGCAAGACAGGAATCTGATCAAGCCTCATTTATTGAGTTGAGAGCAGAGGTTTAAATAGCCAGCGAGGGGCTGGCACCATTCCGTCAAATGTAAAATAAGGTACAGCTGAGGTAGCCAATAGTCATGCATCTCTAAATAAGGAAGAAATGGCAGGCAACTGATCAAACAAGTATGTGTATTGGACAGGGTTCTCTAGTGAGACAAACCAGATTGCTAGTAATTATATATAAATATATTTATAAATATTGATAATACAAGACATTAACAGTTAAGTTATAAAGCAGTGAGACACTAGCAGTCCTTCAAGTTTTTGAGAGCTGCCAGTTACTAGTCCCCTTCTGTAGAGAGAGCTGGGCTATATATACCCAGGCAGCAAACTGCAGGGCAGGTCCCCAACTATCATCAACTGTCAGTCCCCAGCTCCAGAGATGAACATTCCAATCGTGTGGGCTTAAAGGGACCTCAACTTACAGAGACACAGTCCACATGCTAGGCATCCCACAGGTAGTGTACCCCTTTAAACTGAGGCACAGACCAAGCAAGCCATTTATCCCTCTGCCCTTCAGTTAATCCTACTTGTGTTTATCGGCCAGGCTGGCACAATAAACTATAGCAGTATGCTAATGAAGCAGACCTGGAGTCTGGGGGGAGATACCACCAGTCATGTATTGACCAATGAACATAGCAGCTGCTAGTGAAAGAGCACCAATCCTAGCAAGGATCAAGGCAGCCACCCTCTAGCAGGAATTGAGACAAAGGGCAGTAAAATCTCAGGGCAGTTTGTATGGCAGGAAATTGAGAGTGAATTCATTCATGGCTTAAATCCAGGGTAGGGGGACACGCAGTTCCCTATACCTTCTTCTCAATAGCAGTCTCAAAGGTCCACCAGAAGCAGTTTGCCTTCACCTAGCAGGGGCAAAAATATACTTTCACAACTCTCCCCCAGGGATACATCAACTCTTCTGCCCTGTGCCATAATTTGGTCCGAAGGGACCTTGACCACCTGTCTATTCCACAAAATGTCACATTGGTCCATTATATTGATGACATTATGCTGATTAGACCCACTAAGGAGGATGTATCAAAGACTCTAGATTCATTGGTACAATATCTGCGTACAAGGGGTTGGAAAATTAACCCAACAAAGATTCAGGTACTCTCAACATCAGTAAAATTTCTAGGGGTCTGTGATAGTTTATTGTGCCAGCATGGCCGATAAACAAAAGTAGGATTAACTGAAGGGCAGAGGGATAAATGGCTCGGTGAACCTCACCTTGCTTGTTCTGTGCTTCAATTTAAAGGGGTACACTACCTGTGGGATGCCTAGCATGTGGACTGTGTTGCTGTAAGTTGAGGTCCTTTTAAGCCCACATGATTGGAGTTTTTGTCTCTGGAGCTGGGGACCGACAGTTGATGACAGTTGGGGACCTGCCTTGCTGTTTGCTGCCTGGATATATATAGCCCAGCTCTCTCTACAGAAGGGGACGGGCAACTGGCGGGGCTGGAGCAATGTTCTCCAGGAAGCTGTATACGCTTTAAACCAGCGGCCAATATATGGTGGTGTGTCTTTAATAACCAGAATTCACGGGTCCAGGAACCAAGGGGTGTAAGCTGAAGTGGCACCACTCACTATTACTCCTAGTGATCCCCTTGCAGCATTTTTGCTTCCTGTCCCAGAAACCCTGTGTTCCCCAGGCCTGGAGGTCCTGGTCCCGAAGAAAGGAACTCTCCCACCTGGAAACACAGCATGGATTCCACTGAACTGGCAGCTGAGAATGTCCCCTGGGCACTTTGGACTTCTCATGCCTTTGGATCAACAGGTCAGGAAGAGTGTCACCATACTAAGTGGTGTGATTGATCCTGATTACCAATGAGAAATTGGACTGGTACTACATAATGGAGGTAAAAAAGATTATGTCTGGAATCCAGGAGATCCCATAGGCCAACTCTTAGTGTTACCATGCCCTGTTAGTAAAGTGCATGGTAAGTTACAGCAACCCAATCCTAAAAGGACGTATAATGACCCAGACCCCTCAGTAATGAAGGTCTGGGTCACCCCGCCAGGCCAAAAACCACAGCCAGCTGAGGTGCTTCCTGAGGACAAAGGTAATACAGAATGGGTAGCAGTAGAAGGTAGTTCGACCTATCAATTACGACCACGTTATCAATTGCAAAAGCAAGGTTTGTAATTGTCCATGTATTTTCTTTGTATGTGATTATTGCATATATTTCCTTTGTTCAAGTATGATATATCAGAAATAATTTGACTCTGTGTTTTCATTATACGTATGATAGGTGATTGATGATAAGTATAAGTGTGATTTCATTACTATCTGGAAATTATATATAAGTATGTATGGGTAAAGAATTGTGTACAGGTGCCAGGTTGGCAAGTGTGCATTGCGATAGTTTATTGTGCCAGCCTGGCCGGTAAACAAAAGTAGGATTAACTGAAGGTTAGAGGGATAAATGGCTCGGTGAGCCTCTCCTTGCTTGTTCTGTGCCTCAGTTTAAAGGGGTACACTACCTGTGGGATGCCTAGCCTGTGGACTGTGTCGCTTTAATTTGAAGTCCCTTTAAGCTCACATAATTGGAGTGTTCATCTCTGGAGCTGGAGACCGACAGTTGATGACAGTTGGGGACCTGCCTTGCTGTTTGCTGCCTGGATATATATAGCCCAGCTCTCTGTACAGAAGGGGACTGACAACTGGCGGTTCTCAAGCCTTAAAGGACTGCTAGTGTCTCACTGCTTTAAAACTTAACTGTTAATTTCTTGTATTATCTATTTGTATATAATTTAACAGTTCATTTCTTGTATTTTATATATCTTTATATAGCTATCTTTATATCTATCTGTCTATCTATCTATCTACCTATATAATTACTAGCAATCTGGTTTGTCTCTCTAGAGAACCCTGTCCAACACAAGGTCCAGTGGTGTGGGGCATGTCCAAATATTCCTACTAAAGTGAAGGATAAGCTATTACATTTAGCGCCCCCAAGGACTAAAAAAGAGGCACAACGCCTAGTGGGCCTCTTCGGATTTTGGAGGCAACACATTCCTCACTTGGGTGTTCTACTTCGACCTGTTTACCAAGTGACACGAAAAGCCTCCATTTTTGAGTGGGGCCCAGAACAAGAAAAGGCTCTTCAACAAGTTCAGGCTGCCGTGCAAGCTGCTTTGCCACTGGGACCATATGATTCAGCTGAACCAATGGTGCTAGAGGTGTCAGTTGTAGATAAAGATGCAGTGTGGAGTCTTTGGCAGACCCCTATTGGTGAATCACAGCGTAGACCATTGGGATTTTGGAGCAAAGTCTTGCCATCCTCTGCAAACAACTACTCCCCTTTTGAAAAACAGCTGTTGGCCTGTTACTGGGCCTTGATGGAGACTGAACGCCTCACCATGGGCCACCAAGTCACCATGAGGCCTGAATTACCTATCATGAACTGGGTATTGTCTGACCCACGTAATCTTAAAGTTGGACGTGTGTAGCAACACTCCATTGTTAAATGGAAGTGGTATATACAAGATCGGGCCAAAGCAGGACCTGAAGGAACAAGTAAGCTGCATGAAGAAGTGGCCCAAATGCCCACAGACTCAACACCTGTCACATTGCCTCCTTTCTTTCAGTCTGCACCTATGGCCTCCTGGGGAGTTCCTTAACATACTTTAAGTGAAGACCAAAAAAGTCATGCTTGGCTTATGGATGGCTCTGCACAATATGCAGGTGCCACTCGTAAGTGGACAGCAACAGCACTACAGCCCCTTTCTGGGATCTCTGTATATGACAGTGGTGAAGGGAAATCTTTCCAATGGGCAGAACTCTGAGCAGTGCACCTGGCCATTCAGTTGGCTTATAAGGAAAAATGGATAGATGTGAGACTCTTTACTGATTCATGGGCTGTGGCTAATGGCTTGGCTGGGTGGTCAGGGAATTGGAAGGACCATGATTGGAAAATTGGTGACAAGGAGGTGTGGGGAAGAGGTATGTGGATAGACCTCTCTGAATGGGCCAAGAAAATAAAGTTGATTGTATCTCACGTGAACGCTCACCAAATGATTACCTCTGAAGAGGAGGACTTTAATAATCAAGTGGATGAGATGACATGTGCTGTGGAGACTGGCCCTCCTCTTTCTTCTGCCACGCCTATTATCGCCCAGTGGGCACTTGAACAAAGTGGACATGGTGGCAAGGATGGAGGTATGCTTTTGCGCAGCAACATAGACTTCCACTCACCAAAGCTGACTTGGCCACTGCCACTGCTGAGTGTCCCATTTGCCAGCAACAGAAACCAACATTAAGTCAAAGATATGGGACAATTCCTCAGGGAGATAAACCAGCAACTTGGTGGCAGGTTGATTACATAGGACCACTTCCATCATTGAGGGGACAGCATTTCGTTCTTACTGGAATGGACACCTAGTCTGGATATGGATTTGCCTTCCCTGCATGTGTTGCTTCTGCCAAAATTACTATTCATGGACTTAGAGAATGCCTCATCCACCGGCATGGCATCCCACATAGCATTGCTTCAGATCAAGTAACTCACTTTACAGCAAATACAGTGTGGCAATGGGCCCATTCCCACGGAATCTACTGGTCATATCATGTTCCTCATCATCCTGAAGCTGCCGGCTTTATAGAACGAATGGAATGGGCCCCTAAAGACACAATTATGGCTACAACTATTTGGCAACATCTTGCGGGGCTGGGGCAATGTTCTCCAGGAAGCTGTACACGTTCTAAACCAGCGGCCAATATATGGTGGTGTGTCTCCGATAGCCAGAATTCATGAGTCCAGGAACCAAGGGGTGGAAGCTGGAGTGGCACCACTCACTATTACTCCTAGTGATCCACTTGCAGCATTTTTGCTTCCTGTCTCAGAAACCCTATGTGCTTCAGGCCTGTAGGTTCTGCTCCCAAAGGAAGAAACACTCTCACCCGTAAACACAGCACGGATTTCACTGAACTGGCAGCTGATAATGTCCCCTGGCCACTTTGGGCTTCTCATGCCTTTGGATCAACAGGTCTGGAAGGGTGTCATGGTACTGAGTGGTATGATTGATCCTGATTACCAAGGAGAAATTGGACTGGTGTTACATATTGGAGGTAAAGAAGAATATATCTGGAATCCAGGAGATCCCATAGACCGACTCTTAGTGCTACCATTCCCTGTGATTAAAGTAAATGGTAAGTTACAGCAACCCAATCCTGACAGGACGTATAATGACCCAGACCCTGTGGGATGTCTAGCCTGTGGACTGTGTCGCTGTAAGGTGAGGTCCCTTTAATCCCACACGATTTGAATGTTTGTCTCTGGAGCTGGGGACCGACAGTTGGTGACAGCTGGTGACTTGCTTTGCTGTTTGCTGCCTGGAGATTTATAGCCCAGCACTCTCTACAGAAAGGAACTGGCAACTGGTGGCTCTCAAGCCTTAAAGGACAGCTAGTGTCTCACTGCTTTATAATTTAACTGTTACTTTCTTGTATTATCTATCTGTATATAATTTAATGGTTCATTTCTTGTATTATATATCTTTATAAATATATTTATATATAATTAATAGCAATCTGGTTTGTCTCTCTAAAGAACCCTGTACAACACACCCCCATAAGCATTAGTGATGTCTGATAGAATGTGGAGGTGGGGGAGGCCTCACTGTCATGGGCCGAGTTCCCCAATGGCTTAGTTACCCACAGTGGTGAGATGTTTGAGCAGCTGAAATGGGGGCTGGAGCCTCAGTGAGTGCCCCGAGGCTGTTTTGACCTGGTTTTCACAGGGTGCCCTTAGAAGCTTTTTTGTTTGTTTAGTAATGTAAAAGATTTTAAAAGGTTAAAATTTTTTAAATATATTTTTAACAAAATTTTGGGAAGAAGCAGAAAATGGAGAGAGATGACGAAGGAGAATTTGTCAGAGGAGAGAAAATCAGTGATAATAGAAATGGAAGGAGAACAAAAAGGTAAAAGGAAAACCTATAGAAAAGCGGCACAAGAGAAGTACTAGCAGTAATGAATAAGGAAGAAGAGAGCATAGGCAACACAGAAAGTAAAAGAAAGAGAAGAGACAAACCAGCGCGAGATAAAAGATGTATATATCTAAAATATTCCCCTTTCCCCCATAAGCATTAATGATGTCTGATAGAATGTGGAGGTGGGGGAGGCCTCACTGTCATGGGACGTGATGCTGATCTGGACTCGGATCCCTGCTATGTTGTGGGGGAGGAATGCTCTTCAGATCATCAGGCCATCCCAGGTCCCTACAGGCCTGTAGAGTTGAGCCTGTGGTGAAGGCTATACAGGCAGGAGCAGCTCCCCAAGGGTGGGCCTCCACCACCGGCTGGAAAGTCCTAGGGCAGCTACTGGTGCTGAAAGGCACAGGCCTCAGTGCCCGCCTCCTATGCCTGCTGGAAAGGGATGGGCAGGCTTAGGAGCTGGCACTGGGGACCCCACAGGGCTCCTCGGTGGTGAGAGCTGGCTGGGGTACACAGCCTGCTTTGGCTGGGACTGCAAAGCTGTGTCCCAGGCTCCCCAGCAGGCACAACGTTTATTGCTTAATCTGCCCGGGCTGTGAGCGGTGCTGGTGGGCTCCGCAGCAATGTAGTCCTAGCCGGAAAGGACAGTGGTGTCTCTAGCGGGGAAACTGTGGGTATTGGGGGGGGGGGGCAATGGCGCTTGTCCTTGGCCCAGGTTCAGAGCTCGGAGTCGCCCCGGCCACTGGAATCCCTGCATTGCAGAGGGGCCAGGAATGCCTCCCCCGCAGGATTGCAGAGCTCTGCCACTAGTAATCCCTATAGGCAGGGGCACCCTGGTGCTGGGAGGGTCGCCCTCAGCAGGCAGACTGAGCACACCCTGGACCATGGCCAGAGGTCTCCCAGGCCAGCCCACAGTGGCCCTGGCAGAAATGCAGGGTCACGGGTAGCAGCGGCCTGGCTGTGGGTCTCGCCGGCGGGAAGTGCTCAGTGCAGGTTCCAGGCCCGGAGTGGAGCCCATGCTAAGCTGATGGGGTGGGCGGCCAGGCAATTGGAGTGCCGGTGGAGAGGTCCCAGGCAGTGGTGTGGGTGGATAGTCCCCCGTGGGTGTCGCCAGGCAGCTCGCAGGTCAGTTACCCTTGGATGAATGGAGGGAGGGTCGTGGGCCCAAGGGCAGATCACTGCCACAATGGGAGAGGGGAACTGTGAGAAAGGGAAGCTTCTCTCCTAGTGGGGTCCCCTGAATGGATAGCTGGTATAGGCGGATAGCACGACCTGCTGCGCGTGTCTCGGCAGGGCAGGCAAGTGACTCTGGGCTCAGTGTGCCGGTCTGGGAATAGAATGGGGCTGAGGCTAGTCGTCGCCACAATGGCGGCAGGCTAGTGATGGGAGACGTCCCAGGAGTCTGTATCACCCAAGCCCCGACTTAGGACAAATGCGTGGGGTGGGACTGGTGTGCTGTCTCAGCGGGATGTTTCACTCACCAGACTATTGCTGCTCGGCTACCTGGACACCAAACCCACTTTGTTAGAAAGAGATCTCAGAGTATGCAGGTCCCCTGGTTGACCATCTTTTTCATGATGCCTTTTTCTTTAAGGCTGCTCTTGGTCGTCAGTTCCAAATTTCTTCCAGCCATTTTTTTTTTGTTACATCTTCCTCCATCCAGCCTTTAAAATGAGCACTCACAGTAATTCTCGGTGGGAAATTGATCTTTTTAGGGAAGGTCTTTCTTTTAAAAAATGACAGGACGCAACTTAACTCCATTAGCCAAACCTGATAGAACAGCTGTAAAGTGTGTATTTTCATTTCCTGTGGTTTTGAGAAAAATATTATTTTCTCCTAAACTTGCCACAGTTCTGTTGCTTGGAATATCAGAAGTCATGGCAGTTTCATCCATATTTCCAATATCTGCCAGGTCATAATTATAAATCCTCCTTTGTTTTATAATAAATGACCAGAATGACATAATTTATTCTTCAAGATCTTGTGGCAGTTTCTGGGAAGTCTTTGTTCTTTCTCTCAAACATAGTAGGCCAAACCTATTCATGAAACAGGTACACCATCCTGCTGACACAGCAAATTTTTCAATGCCTGGTGCTTTATATTTGTCATCCTTAGCCATTTGTAGAGCACTTATGCAGATTCCCGTATGTGTTACTCAGTAACCATTTTGATGACACTCCATAACCCATGTATGCAATTCACTCTCTAGAGCCCCATAAAAAGATGTTAAACCATGACAAGCTTTTTTAGCTCATGGAATATGTTCCAAGTCAGCCTTCATTTTCCACCAGTCCCTCACTTGCTTTTCGTCAAAACAGAATTCCCTACTTGCAATACTATTATTGCTCTCTTCTGCTCTTGACATAACCTTCATTTTGAAACCAGCCTCATATGACTGGCGTTTTTGTTTTGGTTCAAGAGTATCCATTTCTAATAGGAAAGCAAAAAACCAAGACTTTGAAAAAGAACTTTCATGGTAATGCCTCCCCTGTCCCCCGCAACGTGTTAGCTGGGAGGAGGGGGGGAGGCCATGGGGGTGGGGAATGCAGGATGTGAATTAACGCAGAGACCAGAGAGGGGAGATGGAGCACAGCCACAGACACATCTTAACCAGTTCAGCTTCCGGAGTAAGTGAATCACTATGGGTGCTTCTGCGAATTAGAGCCATTCACATAATAGGATGGCTCTGATTGGTTAGATCTGAGTAAACAAAAATTCAAAGCTCTGCAGTGTTGGCGGGGCTTGGAATAAACAGTGGAGAGATGGCAATCACTGGCGAGATAATGGGGGCGCTAGTCCCATTATCTCAGGGGGCCCCAGTGAGATGCTACACCTTGCTGGGGTACCACTGACCCATGTATAAGCCGAAGCCCAGTTTTTAGCACATTTTTTGTGCTGAAAAACTTGGCTTATACGAGTATATACGATAAGTATTATTGTTGATATTAGCATCTTCATGCTATTTTTCTTTACCTGATTCTTTACTGGCACTTCTTTTTTTTTTTTAACAGTTTATTAGGGGCTCATACAACTCTTATCACAATCCGTACATAACATCAATTGTGTAAAGCACATCTGTACATTCTTTTCCCTCATCATTTCCAAAGCATTTCCTCTCCACTTAAGTTCTTTGCATCAGGTCCTCTTTTTTTCCCCTCCCTCCCTGCTCCCCCCTTCCTCATGAGCCCTTGATAATTTATAAATTATTATTTTGTCTTATCTTGCCCTGTCCGACGTCTCCCGTCACCCCCTTTTCTTTTGTACATCCCCCGGGGAGGAGGTCACGTGTAGATCCTTGTAATCAGTTCCCTCTTTTCAACCCACTCACCCTCTACCCTCCCAATATTACCACTCACACCCCTGGTCCTGAAGGTATCATCCGCCCTGGATTCCCTGTGCCTCCAGCTCCTATCTGCACCAGTGTACATCCTCTCCTCTATCCAGACTTGCAAGGTAGAATTCGGATCATGGTAGTTGAAGGCTGGGGGGTGGGAGGAGAGCTGGCTGGAGCACACAAGATGGCTCCAGCAGGGACTGCAAAGCCGTGTCCCAGGCTCCCCAGCAGGTGGGGAACCACAGGCCCTGTGAGTGGCGCAGGCTGGCTCCGCAGGGACGTGGTCCAAGCTGCATCGGACAGCAGCGGCTCTGGTGGGAAACTGCGGGCAATGGCGCTTGACCTCTGCTCAGAAAGGAACTTGTCACAGCAGTCTCAGAGCTTGGAACTGCCAGCCACTGGAATCCCCGCAGCACATGGGGAGGGCAATGCCACTCCTGCAGGAGTGCAGAAACCTGTCGCTCATGCTCCCTGTAGGCAGGGGCACCCGCTGTTGTGCCTGACGCTGTTGGCGCTGGGAGGGTGCCCTCAGCAGACAGACTCAGCGACCAGGGCCGTGGCCAGAGGTCTCCCAGACCAGCCTGAAGTGGCTCCATTGGAAACACAGTGCTGGGGGTAGGCCTGCGCTCGGCTATGACTCTTGGCGGCGTGAAGTGCTCAGCGCAGGTTCCCAGGCCAGGAGTGGAGCGGGCACTAAGCTGACTGGGGTGGGTGGCCCTGCAAACGGAGTGCCAGTGGGGTGATCCCAGGTAGTGGTGTGGGTGGATGGTCCCCCGTGGGGGTTTCCAGGCAGCCCGCAGGTCAATTACCAGGGCCTTGGATGAATGGAGGGAGGGACGCCTGCCAAAGGGCAGATCACTGCCACATGGGGAGAGGGGAACCATGGGAAAGGGAAGTTTCTCTCCTAGTGGGGTCCCGCAAGTGGACAGCTGCTGTAGAGGATACCATGCTATGTCTCGCCAAGGCAGGCAAGCGACTTTGTGCTTGGAGTCCCGATCTGGGGATGGAGTGGGGATGAAGCTAGTCGCAACCGCGATGGCAGCAGCCTAGTGATGGAGATGTCCCACGAATCGGGTCCTGTACCGCCCAGGCTCCTGCTGAGGACAAATGTGTGGGGTGGGGCTAGGGTGCTGTCTCAGCTGGATATTTCACTCACCAGACTCCTACCGCTTGGCCACCTGGACACCAAACCCACTTTGTTCTAAAGAGCTCTCAGAGTATGCCGGTTCCCTGGTCAACCATCTCCCTCCTAATTCTTCCCCCTTCCTTCCGTTCTTTCTTTTTCCTTTCTTTCTTTGTTTCTCTGATATAACATTCACATTTCCATTCTTAAAACACTTCTAAAAAAGACTTGTATGCCCATCGTCAAAATAAGCTTAATGCTCCCTCCTGCCTCACAGATACACTGATTACTCCCCAAACCCCCTTCCATAGAAACCATTGCCTCAGTTACTGTCTCTATGCATCCACTTCTTTGCTTCGGAACAGGGAGACTAACAAAAATCATTAAAAACAAACATAAAATGAAACATAAAGAAAAATAATAACATAAAGATACAAATAAAAGTAGAGTACAAAACAAATAGAGAAGGTACCCACTTCTCTTTTCCTGTCGTCCTCTTCATCTGCCTACATGGTTGTTGTGGTAGTTGCATAATCTGTTGTCGATTTGACACTTAAGAGTGAATGGGGTGGAGTTTATTCTGGCAATCCGGGTGCAGTTTGTTGATATCATTTGAAGGCGCTGAGGAGATACATAGCTCGTTGGAGGCAGGACACAGGTTCACACCCTGTGGGACATTCAACAAGACACATGGAGCTACACTAGAGCCCTGGAGCTGAAGGAGCCACGTGGAGACTCCTGATAGCATTGAGATGTTTCCACCTCGACTGGATCCACAAGCTTTCCACCCACTGGCATCTACTCTTCCTGCATTCGGCATCATTGCATATATTGCGTGAATCTGAAGAGAAATGTATAGTCTGGTATCAGATATATGGGCTAATATTGGACTGATGGACTTGAACTGGACTGGGCTGTTATGCTTTCTTAATGTACACATATGAATGTCTATGAATTTGTTTCTCTAGTTCATCCAGACTAACAGAGTATTGGAGTTTCACATGTTCACTTTCCAGGCACTAGGTAGAGGTGCCCATGGTTTATGACAAGATTTAGCTAGATCCATTCTCAAGGTGATCATATTCTGGGTACAGGATCTTAACATGGCTCTGCTCAATACTTACATTCATTGAAAAATCAATGAAGGATAAGGGCATTACAGCAAAGTGTGGTGAAGAAAGCAGATGGTGCCAGGCTATCTATTTTCTGGGGTCTAAAAGGCTTGTGTTCAAACAAGCAGCCATCTAAGTGAGGTGTCAAGGAAGTCCACAATGAAGAAGCACGCCAGCATGTGTGATCCAAAGATAATGACAATTAAATTCAAATGTGATGAAGGAAAAAACTTCAGAGCTCAAATTATGAACATCCAATTTGTCTAAGAGTAGGTGAACAGTGAGAACTTGAAATCCATCTGAAGAATATCTAGTCATATTAAACCTCTGGCAGATCCCCTTGAAAAGCTTTACTCTCAGACACAGATGATTATGAACTTCATCATGGTGCATCAGACCATTGCATAGTATGATAATTGGTCCGTTGACCCTACCTCTTGATCCAACCTGAATTTGCTCTAAGGTAAAGTATTTCTCACTTGTTCCATGGCAGCATTTTTTTATTTGGTGAACTTTAAAATATTGATGGTAGTCTTTTCTTTCTTACTCTTTATTTTCATTTTTATCTTTATATTATTATTTTCTTCTTGCTGTTTTATTTTGTTTTTGTTTTTTGTTGTTTCTATTGGGTTTCCAAGTTTGTAAAGCACAGAAGTTGCATGGATCCATAGAGACAATAACTGATGCAATGGTCTGTTGGGCTCTTGGGTACCAGAGGAATAGGAAGGGTGAGGACATTTTGGGAGCAAACAATGAATGTGGGTGGGGAGGGAACATAATAATTCGTTATTATATATGCATATATATACATAAATATTTTGCAACACTTTAAAATTATTTATATAAGTGTATGATAAGTGAATATTATGTACACCTATTTTTAAAACTACATAAAAAAGAAACAAAGCTTGACCAAGGGTTACTATGAATAAAGGAGACAGGGTTGTTGCTTAGGGGGAAGTCAGTTTATATTAATGGTGGCAGGATAATTTTGAAAAGGATATCAATAATGGTTGTATACATGAAGAGTATAATCAAAGACACTCAATTGTACATATAATAGTGATTGAATTGGAAAATGTTTTGCTGTGTACATTTTTGCCAAAATAAAAATGTAATGATATGAACATGGAGGAAGGAAAACTTTTCATAGTAATGATGATTGTATGCCCCCCACTTAAAAAAATCTTTATTAATACCGTATTTATTTGTCTTCCCTCTGTCAAATCCTGAGCCAATTATTTTCCCCAGGCTTCCCGGGGAAGGAACATATTGGGCATACAGACGTGGGACAGAGAAATGTGGGGGGTGGAGATGGCTCCTTCACATGGCAAAAAGGATGAGGAAGGCCACCATCAGGTAGAAAAGCCCGAGGGCCTTTGAGAAGGCAAAGCCCAGGATGGCGTAGAAGAGCGGCTGCTTCAGAAAAGGGTTCCTGGCATAATCCAGGATGAGGCTCCCAAACCCAGTCCCAATGCAGGCTCCAGAAATGCCACTCCAACTGTGGCAACTGGGTCCCAATGAGCTTGGCTGCTGTGTCAATGTCCCTTGAGATTGTGCTGGTTTGGAAGCTGTGACTAGGGATCAGTGAGGTCAGGGAATGTGGGGCTGCTAAGCTGCTGAAGCACTCCTCTGTCAGGGTCTGTGCTGTTTCTGCGCCACAAACAAGGGTCACCTCATAAGCTGGGAGGCGCTCCTCATCAGGGGAGGGGTGGAGAAGAATTTGGCGCTGGTGATAATTTTTAGGGGTGAGGGTAGTGGCAGGCTAGCTGCTCCTACTGCAGAGAAGACTGACAGGTGTATGCCTCCTCTTGATATGATTGAATTGTATCATATGTGCATGACATTCCAATAAAACTGTTTTTAGAAAAGAAACAGACGATCATCAGTTACTTACACAGACCCTCAGTGTAGGCCTTTGGGTAACAGACTCATAGCCCTGTGCCTGTCTTTGTGAATAACATTCTATTAGCACACAGCCTTGCCCTTCTCTACTGCCTGCTGTTCTTTCACAATCAGTAAGGTTGAGTAATTATCTCCAAGTCTATATGACCAATGGAATAATAAATCATGTTTTTCAGAGGTCTTTTTCAAAAAAGAAATTTGTTGACCCCTGATGTAGGGGAAGAGCCTGGAAAAAAAACAGCAAGGCTTCGTGAAATACATAATTCTAAACTATAATAATTGTTTGACAGAATATAATATTTTACAAAATTCACTGATAGGTAGGTCAGAACTACCAACCCTAGTAGGACAGTGGTGACTTGCCTAGCTGTTAAATTAAAATTCAAACATTCAGACCCACCAACTGCTCTGTGGGAGAATTTGTGGTGGAATAATCTCATAAGGAAATATAGGCTTGGAAATCTTATAGAAGCAGTTCTAGTCTGTCCTATACGATTACTATGAGTTAGAACTGATCAATGTCAACAGAATTTTAGATTGGGTGAAAAGCAACTTTTTACAATATATTGTACTTGAATCAATGACACCAAGTTTCAAACCACGAACTTTACAGCCATTAGTTGAGTCCCGAACAGTTAGCACTACCCAGGCACTACACTGAGTCTGCCTGAAAGATATTCAGGTAGTTACATGATCTCCTGTGAACTTGCGAAGGGGTGCAGTCTAGCCTGTCAATCAGGTCGCACCTTAATGACCTCATTTGGAGGTGTGAAGGAGATAAATAGCTCACTGAGGGCTAGATACACTCTCTCCCTGTGAGGCATTGCTGTTGACAAGCCACATGGAGCTATGTTAATGGCAGCCAGAGTCTTGGAGCTGGAGGAGCCACGTGGAGACCCCCGCCAGCACTAAGATGCTTCTAATGCCACTGGATCCACAAGACTTTCCACCCACTAGCCTGTGATCTTCTTGCACTCAGCGTTGTATCATGTGTTGCATGAGTCTGAGGAGGGATTTACAGAATGTTATCAGACATATAGGCTAATATTGGCCTTATGGGCTTAATCTGCACTGGACTGGTGTGTTTTCTCAGTATACCATAGCTCTTAATATAAAGTTTTTTCCTATACACGTAGGAGTGTCCATGAATTTGTTTCTCCTGTCCACCAGGACTAACACAATGACCTTCTCTTATATGCTGATCATCCCTGGCAAATTTCTACTTCCTATGGAACAAGCTCATTTGGGTTGGTTGTTTTTCTCTCTCTGAAAATGTTTTCTTTTCTTACAACTTTGAATTCACAGATATTAAGGGTAGGCACTGAATTAAAAAAAAACACATAAATTCCTAATGGAAAACTGACATGAAGAACTCTGGATCACAATAGAAACCCAGACTAGAAACTCCCTCTCCAAATGCTCATGAGTCAGAATCCTTCCTTCTGTTCATGCCCTTACAGAGCCCTGCAACACAGCTCCCTCCCTGCATAGGATGTTTGTGCCTGTACTCACTCTGACTTCTCTCCGTGTGTCTTCCCCACCATTATGCATGGATGTGTGATTGACTTTTAGACTGTCCTTTCACTGATACAGTGTGTCCTTGGCAATGTCTCTGGAGATGGTAAACCAGCTTTCATGGAATCTGTATAATATGGGATATCAACAGTACTAATAAGACCCACTGCAGTCCTGGAACTTGGCTGACACAGGTCATGGAAGAGCTACTAAAAGTGAATCCAGAGTTTGTACATTAGAATCTCAAAGATGTCTTATACTCCCTCAAGTCTCCTTCAGTCTCAACCAGTTGCACATTACAGTTGACATTTGCAAACACAGTATATGTCGGGCATGAAAACGATCACATATGTCAATTATCTGCCACTCACACAACTTGCTTTCAATAACATTACCTATTAAAATAGCTGCCTGAAAAACCCAGCTTAGTACAGACTACATGATGATTCTGTGTTTATACCAATTGCAGAATAGGTACTCTTGTAGATTATGTTACTGAGGATCTTCTTCAAGAACTGTATTGTTGGGATTGGGGTGTTTTGTTTTGTTTTTATCAGCAGAAAGAGGGCCTCTATTTGCATATGCTGCTCCAGCAGAGAATGAGCCAGGTGCACAGATAAAGCTGTCACAAAACCTCATGTTTCAATCCGTGAGAGTTTCACTTCTGAGAGTTGCCGCCAAGAAGAGGAAGAAACTGACATATTGGCAATGAGGCCTATTTTCCCAGGTGTAAGACCTAAATTTGAGTAAATACATCATGAGACTAAATCCGATGGACTACATGCAGATTTGCATGTGAGTGGTAACATTGTAATAAAGTTTAAAGGGGTCAATCTGAGATGAGAATGATGCTGCTTCCTCATAGAACACATTCCCTTCCATGACTTCTCCATTCTCGAAGACCAAGGCCTATGCTTTCAGGCTACAGAAAGTGATGAAGAAGAAGGTTGAGGAGGGAGACACAAATTAAGTTTGAGGACAACTTTAGGAATAAAGGCAGTAGTCCTCTCCTCTGAGGGACTTATTATCTTTCTAAGATACTCAGAACAAAACCAAGAGCATTTTAATTGTCAGATACACATTTTCTCTCTGCAATAGATTATCCTAAAATTATTAGATATTCAAAAATTTGAAGGTCAGCTAAATCTAGAAATCTCATTGAATTCAGCCAAAAGTGGCTCCCATTTAATGTATTCTGTAAATAGGAATGGCTTTTTTAAGTCACTAAGACAGAAGAGCTTTTCTTTGACAACTACACTCCTACATCTGCTCAGGAGTCATTCTAGTGTGGAAAGAGTACATGTAACACTAAAAAAAATTTACCTCTGATACAGGAAGACATTTCTTATCCACAAAGTCATCATTAATAAAGTTATCCACACCCGATCTTACATTTCATACAGGAACTTATACCAAAAATATCTGAAATTCCTCACTTACAATTGTATGTCAATGGATACTGGGATTGTTACCAGTATCAAACAACAAATTACTAGCAAAGCCACCAGGAGGAGGATGAGCTGATTAACAGGACAAATGTGGACCCTTTGGGTGAAACCAGAAAGAGTGGCCGACAGTCTGTGGGGCGGTGAAGGTGAAGATACAACATCCAGCATGAAGAACTGAATGATCCCTTTTGGCCCTAGAACTCTCCCCGAATCCTGAATTTTCACAAAAAGGTAGTGTGTTTCCTGGACTATCGTGGGCTGCAGGTTCTGAAGGATAGGCTGATATAGGATATTAGCACCCAGATAATAAAATGCAGTTGGTGAATTTATGTATTTTCAGATGGGATTCCAGAAAAGATACGCACACACACACACACACACACACAGCCACAAACGTTAGGAAAAACAACCAAAGCTGTCCTGACCGCTGAGATTTCCCCAAATGTTGGAAACTCGACTGAATAATTTGTGGTAGTGGAGCTCTGCGTTCATGCTCTCCCCTGGGGTAAAAAAAAAGAAAAACAAAAGCAAAAATCAGCAACAACAAAAATTGTGTCATTTGAAGAAACAATTCAATATAAAATAGGCACACTGCCTACCATTTAATTAAATTATTAGCTAGATGATTGCCAGATTTCCTCACAGAGTGTGATGGAAGAACATACTGTTAGACTTTCAGCCAATACTCAAACACTTAATAGATACCTTTACCCAGGCACCATTGTCCTGAAGTCTGATTGGAAAGTATTTTATCTGAGCGTCATGAGAACTCTGATGCAGGGACCGCTGGCAGAGTCATTTCCTGTCTTTAAAGGTTAAGAAGCTGATTGATGCTGTAGGACAGAATATATTTTTAGTTACAATATAACTTTTGAATTCACAGATGCCAGGAGTAGGCACAGAAGTATTTTAAATGAGAGATTTCCCACGAGGAACTGTGAGATTTAGGAGAATCCACATATAACCACAGGAAACCAGCCTTGAAGCTCCAGTTGCTCCTGGGTCTGTGCTCTGTGGGTCCTGAGCACCCCCTGGAGACCAGTATCCTCCCTGCAGGGGAAGTTTGTTTCTGGGCTCTCACTGACTTCCCCACTGTTTCTTGCACAGTAATACATGGCTGTGTCTTCAGCTTTTAGGCTATTCATCTGCAGATACAGCGTGTTCTTGGCGTTGTCTCTGGAGATAGTGAATTGGCCCTTTACTGAATCTGTATAGTATGTACTAACACCAGTACTAATGCCTGCGACCAACTGCAGGCCCTTCCCTGGATAATGGCGGACCCAGCTCATCCAGTGGTCACTGAAGGTGAATCCAGAAGCTGCACAGGAGAGTCTCAAAGACTCCCCAGGCTTTCTCAGATCACCCGCAGACTACACCAGGTGCACCTCACACTGGACACCTGGAAACACAGACACTCTGATTAGAAGACTTACATACAAACACATGCACTTACAATTATACAGCAGGCTCTACAATGATTACCATGTAAAATGGCCAAAATGAAAGCCAAGTTTGGTACGAAATTCATTATGTGTCCTCTGGACTAGCCCTTGGTTTCAAAATATTAACAGCAGTGACTACAGAAACTGGCACTCTCCTCTGAGATGCCCCACATCAGGGGCTGTGGTGGTTTTATCAGCAGGCAGAGAACTGCATTTGCATGTCCCCTGATATTTAGAAGCAGATGAGTAGAGAATATGGACAAGAGTTCTCCCTCAGACTGAGAGAAACACGAGCACTCCCAACAGAAAACAGCTCTTAAGCAGGTTGTTTATCAAGCATTGCTTTAATTGTTATATATTATCAATCTTTAAAAATAGTTTTCAATTTGTAAACTTTATATTACATACATAACAAACTTTCTAATTGTGTCGTATGAGGATTCACAATGCATCCTCTCTGATTCCCCTTATGGTGTGGATACACATGATGATAGTGGACCGTTCTATTATCTGATTCTTGTGTGGGAACCTTAACTGATTTTCTTTCCTTCTAAGCATTTCCACATTTCAGTGCTATTTGTACACTGTGGACAGGAAGCTCTTCATAAAGCATGTCCACAAAACATGCAGAATGGTGTCTCCGCTCTGATTTCTGATCTGAGAGATTCCCATCCTCCTGTTTTTTTTGTTGTTTTTTTTAATTTTTTTTAAATTTTAACAATTTATTGGGGCTCATACAATTCTTATCAAAGTTCATACATATACATACATCAATTGTATAAAGCACATCTGTACGGTCTTTGCCCTAATCATTTTTTTCTCCTCTTTTCTTCTTTTACATTTCATTAGGGACTCATAGAACTCTTACCACAATCCATACATATACATACATCAATTGTATAAAGCACATCCATACATTCCCTGCCCCAATCATTCTCAAGGCATTTGCTCTCCACTTAAGCCCCTTGCATCAGGTCCTCTTTTTTTTTCCCCTCCCTCCCCTTTCCCCCCTCCCTCATGTGCCCTTGGTAATTTATACCTCGTTATTTTGTCATATCTTGCCCTATCCGGAGTCTCCCTTCCCCCCTTCTCTGCTGTTCCTCTCCCAGGGAAGAGGTCACATGTGGATCCTTGTAATCAGTTCCCCCTTTCCAACCCACTCACCCTTCACTCTCCCAGCATCGTCCCTCACACCCTTGGTCCTGAAGGTATCATCCACCCTGGATTCCCTGTACCTCCAGCCCTCATATGCACCAGTGTACAGCCTCTGTCCTATCCAGGCCTGCAAGGTAGAATTCGGATCATGGTAGTTGGGGGGAGGAAGCATCCAGGATCTGGGGGAAAGCTGTGTTCTTCATCGGTACTACCTCGCACCCTAATTAACCCATCTCCTCTCCTAAACGCCTCTATGAGGGGATCTCCATTGGCCGACACTTGGGCCTTGGGTCTCCACTCTGCACTTCCCCCTTCATTTAATATGGTATATATATACATATACATATACACATATATACACACACTTATATCGTTGTTTTTTTTTTTTTTTTGCATGATACCTTATACCTGGTCCCTTGGGCACCTCGTGATCACACTGGCCGGTGTGCTTCTTCCATGTGGGCTTATTTGCTTCTGAGCTAGATGGCCGCTTGTTCACCTTCAAGCCTTTAAGACCCCAGACACTATCTCTTTTGATAGCCGGGCACCATCAGCTTTCTTCACCACATTTGCTTATGCACCCATTTGTCTTCAGCGATCCTATCATGGAGGTGTGCAGTCAATGATATGATTTTTTGTTCTTTGATGCCTGGTAACTGATCCCTTTGGGACCACTCGATCACACAGGCTGGTGTGTTCTTCCATGTGGACTTTGTTGCTTCTGAGCTAGATGGCCGCTTGTTTATCTTCAAGCCTTTAAGACCCCAGTCACTATCTCTTTTGATAGCCGGGCACCATCAGCTTTCTTCACCACATTTACTTGTTCACCCACTTTGGCTCCAGCCGTTGTGTCGGGAGAGTGAGCATCATAGAGTTCCAATTTAATAAAAGAAGGTATTCATGCATTGAGGGAGTGTTTGAGTAGAGGCCCAAGGTCCTTCCGCCACCTTAATACTTGACCTATAAATATAGACACATAGTGGAGAGGTCTGGGAGGCTGGCCCCAGCACCATAAATTAAGTGGATTCCTGCCCCTCCCCCGAAAAGAATTTGTTCCAAAGGACGACATTGACTCTGCAGCTCCGAGAGATGGACATATCTGATCAGAGCACACGGGAGCAGACGAAGGGGCAGGAGGAGAGAGTGGAACACAGCCTGGCCCACCAGGCCATGATGATGATGTTCCTGAGTAGAGTAGCCAGTCCACAGAGAGAACAACATGGCTGGCCCTACTATGAGACATGATGCCCCTCAGTGACTAAGGGCGATACAGGGGACAGCACCGGAGACACAGTGTGGGAATTGCACCTGACCTGATCCCACCACACCGAGGCAAAGCACTGGGGGAGTGCAGTGGAACAGCAAGGGAATGGAGTGGCAAGGTCCCCAGGGAATGCTGAAAGTGGACTTTGGGGCCAGGGCGTGGTGCCCCAACAGACTGGACTGGAAAACGCTCCTAAGGGCCAGCAAGCGATCCCTGAACTAACTACAAGCTTTTCTCTTGTGAACTGTTTTGTTCTGTTCTTTGTCAGTGGTTTGTTTTTGTTGTTTTGTTGTCTGGTTGTATACTGTTGCTTTGTTTTCCTCTGTCTTGTTTTCGGGCATGTTAGTGACTCCACAGGTCTGTCTGAATAGGACAGGCTGGATGAACTATCTGGAGGAAAAACAACGGGACCGACAGTTCCGGTGGGACTTGGGGTGGGGGGGTAGGGGGCGTAAGGAAGTGGTGTTAACAAACCCAGGGACAAGGGGAAAACATGGGACCCCAAAGGGTAGAGAAGGGGAAGTGGCAGGCATGGTGGGAAATGATCAAGGGTAAGGTTGCTTAGAGAAGAGGTATACTCTAGCCCAGGTGGCGATGAAGCATGGTAGTAGGGCAGGAGGAAAGTCAAGGGAGATGGAGGAAAGAGCTAGGAGTCAAAGGGCATTCATGGAGGTCTAGACAAAGACATGTACAGGCAAATATATATAGGAGGATGGGGAAATAGACCCATCCTCCTGTTTTTATGATAATCGGGAAACCTGGCTATTTATCACTTTTCTTCATCTTCTAAAAGAGTCAGTTTTCATATAATCAGCTTACTGGTTGTGTTCCTGTTATTTCATTTATCTTGGTTACTTTGTATTGCCTCTCCCAGGCCCGTACTACCTATGCCATGGTATTTCCTATGCATGCTCATAGGAAATAGTTCCATTAGTTGGAAACTGAAGTAATCAATCTCAGAGTTTTACTTCTACATTATTCAACTGTGTGTTATTATGAATTCCTCATTAAGTTCTCTTCAGATGAACCCCATGGTTTGTTGTCTTGTGATTTCATTGTCATTTAATCCAGTGCAACCATCCAGGATGTGAAAATCATTAAGAACATGTTCATGATACAAATAGTATAGTATATATCCATGTATTCATCACTCACACTCACTGCCATGAGCCAGTGCAGACTCATCATGACCCTATAGACAGGGTAGCATTGTCCTTGAGCACTTGTGAAACTGTAACTCTTTATGGGAGAAAAAAAGACTGTTAAGCTAATGCTTAAGAACTCCTGAAATTTTAGGTCGCAGCTTAATGAGTAACCAAAACACCACCAGGGTTCATTTATGCATACATATATTTAAATGTGTTTATGCATACAACATATAAATTAATGAATATTGAAATTGATGTGTTTTTTTGTAATAAATATTTAGGAAGACAAGATTCTCAGAGAAAATACTTTGGAGGGAAAGGAAACCGGAGATACTAAGAGGAAGCTCCTTGTTCCCATGCCTCCCCCATTGCCCTTGCCCAGAAGTCTGGCTCCTGTGCTTTGTGCAGGCCATGTGATCCCTATAGACTGAGGTCATTATTACAGGAAAGGTTGTACCTGGATGGCACTGAGTCCTCTCACTGTTCCTCTCACACAGTAATGGACAGCTGTGCCCTCAGTGGTCATTGCGCTCAGCTGTGGGGAGAACTGCTTGGTGGACATTCTTTTGGCGCTTGAGAGTCACCTGCATTGAGGTGGGTAATGGTTTCCTGATGCTCAAACATATTGATAATAAGCGCTGCAAACTTTTCTGCAGGTTGTGGTAGATTCAGGTCCAGAAATATGGAGCCACAAGTGACAGCAAATCTTAGGAGGAGGATTTGTGAGGGATTCATCACTCCTGGGCTCGAATCCTGATGCTCTACCTGTCACAGGGCACCCAGGACAGGGAGAAAAATTCATGATGACAACTAATGTAAGCCTCTTTTATGTCAACCCATTTTTAGAGTCTCTTGATATTACGAGAGACATAACCTCCAGGCCAAAGAATATATGAAAGAAAACAAAATCTTGCAGACAAGTTATGTAGTTCCTGGAGAATGGTGACCAGTGTGGTGTCTTTCACCAAGTTTTGAACTTTAACCTGGAAATTGAATGGGTGATCTGCATGTTAGAGCCCAAGGAGAAAAAAGTAGAGATACTTTCAATCTTTCTCAAAAACCGAAAAGAGAAAGTGTAATGTCTTCATCTTCTCCGGAATTGGCTTCCATTTATTGAGAACTCAAGTTCCTTAAACTGAAGAGTGGAGAAAATGTCTGGAAACAGAACGCTTAGAGAGTGTTAAGAAATTCTGATTTCATTAACCCCCAGCTGACAGTGGATATTACTTCTACTGTGTTCTCTCATTTCTCTGAATAGTCTCTTGAAAATTCAATCCTCTTTCTTTAGCCTAACATCGAAATTAGCACGAGTTGAGACGGTGGATATGTACAGAGTTTTGAGATGCAAATGGGCAAAGGACATGAATAGATACTTGACTAAACGGGACATTCCAGTTGCAAAGATACACATACAAATATGTTAATTCCCTTTACTCATTGCTGTTATTGTTTATTAGGTTGACTTTGTTTTTGAGACCTTCTCTTGGAATGGTTACAGAATACCTGGCCATATTTTCTGGAACACATTTTAAGCACTTTTCAGGGAATATTTTTTTAAACATATGTTTAATGCCACCTGTGGTGTGATTTTTTTGTTTTTTCCATGAATTTTCATTGTGCATCACAGTGATACAGAATCATTGAAAACTGTAGTAGTTTCACTGTGCATTATGCTGTACTGAGCAAATAACCTGAGAAGCTGTAGTAACTTAAAAGTATGACATTAAGATGGAAGGAAGCCAGGTTCATAATCTGGCACATGCAAATGACATAAAACTACATGTAGTAAGACAATATGACTTGTAGAACTTACTGATAAAGAGCAGAGACTACTGCCTTCACTTTAGATTAAAATTCAATGTACAGAAAATTAAACTCCCTAATTTGGGACCAATGGAAAGTATCAGGAAAAATGGGGATAATATTGAAGTTTGGAAGAAGTTCATCTCTCTTGGATCTACAATCAATATTCATGGAAGCTTGACTCAATCAACTGCTGCATTTAGTTGAGGAAACCTGCTGCACAGACATTGTCAAAGGTGAAGGACAAGGATGTCTCTTTGAGGACTCAGATGTACCTTGCCCAAGCTATGAGGTTTCCAATTGTCTCATGTGCATGTCAAAGTCGGACAATGAATGAAAAAGATGAAAGATCAAACGGTGTACTTTAATTATGGTAGTAGAGAATAATTTGATGGTAGGATGCACCACCAAAGAACAAACAATTGTATATTGAATGATGTACAATGCTTAATAGAAAGAAGGGAGGAGGTGATTAATTCATCTCAAGTACTTCGGACATTTGTTAGGAAAATCAGAAATTGGATAAGGACCTCATGCTTTATAAAACATAAGGTTATTAAAAATGGTAACCTTTAACAAGATAGATCGGCACAGTAACTGCAACAAAGGCCTCATACATCACAACTGTGAGGATGAAGCAAACCTACGCTTCGTTCTGTTTTCTCTAGTGTTGCTGTGGGTCCAAACTGATTTGATAGGACTTAAAACAGCAAAATGCAAGGTCAATGACAAACATTGAACTCAATGCAGAGTAAGTGAAGGCATTCACCTTTCAAATTGGAATCAGATAAGGCTATCATTAAATACCAATCTTATTTCGTATTGTGCTGAGACTGTGGAAGTTACATAATCTGGTGTCAGCTTGAGAATATTGAAAGTGAAGGGGTGAAATTTGGGCTGTCAGTCAGGTCACAGCTTGATGACCTCATTTGGTAACGCTATGGAAATAAATAGCTTGCTAGAGGAGTGATACACACTCACTCTAGTTGTGAGATGCAAAAGACCCACCCAGCTTTGTCTCACCCAAAGATATGCCAAACAGAGGTTATTTACCAGCTCATGGGAGGTCAGATGCTTAGACATATTCCTCCTGCAGGCCTCTGGCCCACTGTAGGTGGAGTACCCACACTACTGTTAATGGTTTCCACGGAGAGCCAGGAAACAGGTCAAACCTGCTTGGTGACATCAAAAGTTAGGCTGCCATCCTGAATCTAGGATCCACCCATCTTATCACATGTAAACCCTTAATCCCTCCTCTTCCTATATTGTATGTACCCCTATATCACTCCCTACCACTACTGTATTACCTATAGCACAACCCTTTTCTCTGACATATGTCTTTACCTGTAATTCGGGGGCCTGCATGCCCCACCCAAAACAAGATACATAAGCCTGGATTAACAATAAAATGCTCTCTCCCCTCTCGCTGGCTCTCAGCTCTCTCTTCCTCTCCCTCAATCCTTGCTCCCCTGTTCCCTTTCCCATTGTCCTCCTTCCCCTCCCCCTCTCTCCTGCCCTCCTGTCTCCCATCTCCATGTGGACCACCAAGTGCAGCTGAGGTGAGCACGCTACCAGGAAATGTGTCTGACTCCATTATTTCAATCTCGCTTCTAATCTCTACTTATTCTCTAGGACTTTATTATAATCTTTGTATATCTCAACTGTACAATTGTGCCTATCAAACCTGCAATTAGTGTGGGAGGCTGGCCTTTACCTCATACTCCCTGCGAAACATTCCTGCTGATAAGACACATGGAGCTACACTAGATTCCTGCATCTGGAGGAGCCTGTAGAGACAACCCTGCCAGCATTGAGAGTTTCCATTGCCTCTGGATCCACAAGTTTTTCCACCTACTGGTCTGTGATCTTCCTATATCCAGGGTCATTGCATGTGTTGCATGAGTTTGAAACGGTATTTTTAGATTTGTATTGGAAATATGGGTTAATATAGGTCTTAGGGACTTGATCTGGACTTGGATAGGATGTTTTCTCAATATACAATTGCTCTTTTATATAAAGGTTTTCTTAAACAGATTTGAGTGTCTATGAATTTGTTTCTCTAGTCCACTCTGACTAACACAAACTATGAACAATAGCTATCAGTCAACAAATGAAAACCAAATGCATCCTAAATGGCAACAAAGAGGTAAAACTCTCTATAATTGCTGATGACAACTCTCTGTAATTGCTGATGATTTTCTAAACATAGAAAATCCAAAAGCCCTAGAAGAAAATTGTTCAAAGTTCTGAAAGGAAATCAGAAAATAATACCATTTACAATAGCTACCTAAAAGATAAAATAAATGGAATAAACCTAAGAGAACCAAAGTCTTGTAGAAAGAAAACTGTAAGAAAAAACACTACTACAAGGTACCAAAAGAAATGCAAATAGGCACTCACTGCCCGTTGGTTGCCAGCTAGGTTGGAACGCTTTTGAAAATTAAGAAAAGCAGCTCCGCGGTGATTGGTCAGGAGCAGCAGAGGCGGGCCCGAAGGCGGTCGGCTGGTGGGGGGGCGGATGCAAATAATGAGAATAATGGACCATGTTCATGAAGTGGAAGGCTCAGCTTTGTGAAAATAACACACTCTAAGCAATCTATAATTATAATGCAATTACCATTTTAATTAACTTCTGAACAAGATCCCAGCGTCTATCTTCAAGGACATGGAAATTACTGACCAAATTTTAAAAGAAATAGTGGGGAGGAGTCACTCAGTGTTCAGTGTAGCAACAATGAAACTCAAAACCTTCCTCTAGTTCTTGAACGCTTCCTTCCTCCCAATTATCATGATCCCAATTCTGCCTTGGGGGCTGGGTTAGACCAGAGAATGCACAGCGGTACAGTAGGGATCTAGGAACACAGGGAATCTAGGACAGATGAACCTCTCAGGACCAGCGGTGAGAGTGGTGACACCTGGAGGGAAGGGGGTGTAGAAAGGATCTCAGGGATCTACAAGTAACCTCCTCTGGGGAAGGAAGGTGAGGGGAGAGACCGGGCAGTGTAAAATAAGATAAAATAATAATTTATATACTATTAAGGGTTCATGGGGGAGGGGGAGTAAGGAGGGAGGGGGAGGGGAAAACAGGAAAATGAGATGATTCTAGGAACCCAAGTGGAAGAATTTTGAGAATGACGAGGGCAACGAATGTATAAGGTTGCTTTACTCAATTGATGCATGTATGGATTGTGATAAGAGTTGTATGAGCCCCAATAAAATGATTTATTAAAAAAATTACTCTTCAACTTAAAAAAAATGAAACAAGTCTGTCATTAAAAAGGCCAAAACTACACAGACACCCTATACCTAGGAGATCCAGTGGTGTTGTAGATTACACAATAGACTACTAATTGCAAGTTCTGTAGTTCAAGACCAGCATTTAACCCTCAGGAGAAAGACAAAGCTTTCTGATCATGGAAGGTTTTACAGTCTAAGAAATCCAAAGGGGCAATGATGTTTTGTCCTGTACAGTTTCTATGAGTCTTAATTGATTCAACAGCAGTAAATTGGGTGTTTGGGGGTAGGGGGACAATCCCTATAACTCCATCTGAGATTGACCTATGCGGAAAAGGGACAATCACAGTTTAAGTGGATTATCGCTAGACTTGTCTCTGAATCCCTAAGACAGTCTTCTCTGGAAATGTCTACCTAGAAAAAAACCCACTCACTTGTGTCTCAGGTTTTCTGGATGTGAATTAGCTAGTTTCTAGAGACTATACTAGAACAGGTGAGCCAAGGGTCACGCAGCAGAATAAGTTTCACTAATCCAGGCAGATGAACTACCTCAAGAAATGATTCTAAAATACTTTCCCTATGCAAATGAATGGAATGAAATTGAAGATATAACCTTGTATGAGTGTGCAAGATAAAAACAAATTTTAAAAAGCAACCAAGCAACACACTCAGGGAATTAAAATAGAGATAAAATGACTCCAGGTGGGAATACACAGTTAAAATGGAGTCGGCATAAGTCTAAACATAGGACAAGCTACTAGAAACTTCTTCAGAGGAAACAGAAATTTACCTTTGGGCAATAAGCAGGAGCAGCTCCCACATTCCCCGGCTTTGTAAAAATTAAAGAAACAACAGGCAAAATTCTTGAATAGTGTACGTGGGAACGGGAGATCTTCCGTACTTGAGGGGTCTTGTCCTTCTTTTGGAGACCTATACGCTTTCCCAAAGAAAGACTGGCCTTCACTTTGGCTGAGTTCCTGCTCACAGAACCCCATCTTTGTACAGCTGGGCCCATCTCTTTCTCCTTTCACTTGCCACCTGCCAGACTGTTGACTGATAGCCACCAAACTGGGTCACCTCCCTTGAGGCCCCCAGTCCTGGAAGGACTTAGCCCAGCAACCTGGGAATGCCAATCATGTCTCAATGCGCGGTGGGTGCGCTGGAATATCACTTCAACACCCTCAAGGCTGGGTGTACTCCCCGTAGACGTCCTACTGACTGGCAAGGAGCCAGGGTGTTTCCAGACCCTGGTTCACCCCGAGCCCTGCTCCGGGGGGAAGTTACTGCACAGGTGACAACACTGGGTAAAACTCAGGAGGAAGCCCTAACATTCTGTGCACCAGCTGCAACCACTCACTTCCTGAGGAGCATTCACTTCTTCGTAGCGAGAGAAGAAAGGGACCCAGGGTTCACCTTTGAGCTGAAGATGTTCCAGGGGTCTCGGGGAGGAGGCACCGCTGTATGGAGACAATGTAGGGGGCTTAGGCGAGATCTGCAAAGCGATTAATTGGGAACACTGACACCCAAAGCCAGTCTGGGATCCCCTTTTCTCCAACAGGGATTCTCACAAGGAATCCCAACCAATCCCCAAAAGGGGGATGGGACCAGTCTCTGGGACACCCTCCCACATCTCACCATGCGCTCATCATGTTCAATTTCCCCTTTTCTTAGGTGTCATGGAGTTAGTCCCATCTGGTGTCTACGTCATGTGTTATATAGCAGAACAGTTCCATATTGTTTCTGGAGCATCATGATTATGGAAGCAGATCTGTTCTTTCACAGTAATGCAGGCCGAGTTTACCTCATCAATCCTCAGTGGAACAGTCTAATCTGTTTGTGCCACCTAGAAACATTCATTGTCCCTAACCCCCCAAAACTAACTCACTGCCACTAAGTCAATTCTGACTCATAGTGTTCCTCTATAGGTGTCTGAGATCTATACAGGAGCAATCAGCCTCATATTCCTCGTTTAGATCTGCTGGTGGGGTTGGACTGCCAGCCTTGAGGGTAGTAAATGAAGCCAGAATTCATTTTTCCCCTTGGAAATGAACCAAATCAAGCAGATGCCATCAAATCCACACCAACTCCTGGAGGCTCCATGTGTGTCAGAGCACAGAGATGTTGCAGAGATGTTTCAGTGACTGTGTCTCAAAGTGCATCACCCAGGCTTTCTTCCCTGGAGACTCTGAGGAGACGCAAACTTCCAATCTCTCCATGAGCACCTATCCATGTTACCCGTCGGTAATGCTCAGAGACATCAAAAATGAAGCAAGGCACACATGCATGCATGTACACACACTTAGGAAAGCCAGAACCTATGTAAGTTTGAAATCTTTCAGAGAAGGAAAACTCTAAAATATGGGGTTGAGTTTCTAACTATAACATGAGAAACTACACAGTTGAATTTGTAAAATTTGCAGGACCCAGAAAAATAAAGTCATTCTGTTAATTTCAATTATCAAGTTTGTTTGTGAATAGTACATATATACTGTAACCTAACTGGTCTCTTTACCATAGCTAGAGAATAAAATTAGTATCAACTTTAATAGATCCTCAAGAGAGATGTTATATGTAAGTAGCTTAATATTCTTCCTGAATTTTCATGGAAGATAAACAAGCATCCTAAAGATTTTTAAGATTTACAATATTTGAGGAATTAATAAAATATATCACATTATTCTGTTTAGTATAATCTATTAGGAACAGCTATGCAGTGGCTTCAAAAGTTTCATGGATAAATTCCATTATCTTTATTCCATTTTTCATGACCTTTATGAAAACCCCTTGTGCATTCATGGCATGAATGATTGGCTACCTATGAGCTCCTTCTATCTCAATTAGATAATTGGTAAATAGCAATCATTTTGCCTACCCTATGATTCTAGATGGTGACCATATGTGGTTTCAGAGTAAAACTATGCTCCGTAAGATTTTCATTGGCTAACTTCAGACGTTGGTTGATTTTTTTCTAAGGTACTGCTATGTTGCCTTCAGTCTCCAATCTTTTGTTTGGTAGCTGAGCACTCAGTTGCTCTCACTACTCAGGGACTCCATTTAAGGACCTGCATCTTGAAGTATGAGTGCTTGCAGGCAGAGCCCTGTGTGGCCTGATGTGTCAGGAATTAGCTTCCCTAATTGGTGGGCCTTTCTGGGCTGCTTTTCTTTTTCTGTAGGTCTTTCATGAGTTCCTGTAACGATACTTTATTGTATGTTGGACACGTGAACAAAGGAGCCCTTTTGTCCAGTGGGTTAAATATTGGGCTGCCGACTGCAAGGGCAGCTGTGCACACTCACCAGAAATGTGCAGAGAAGATGAGTCTGCCTGCTCCAGTAAAGATGTGCAGGTGTGGGAGTCCTACAGGGAGTTCTGCTCTGTCTGGTAGCTCTGCTGTGAGTTGGACCAAACGTGGCAGGGAGTTATGTGTGGACAACGCCAGACCTTGTTCTTGACCACTTATTAGCTATTTGAGGCTAAATGCAATTAAATTTACGTTTTTGTGGATTCTTATGCAGTGCGAAAAAAATTTTTTGTGACAGTTTTGGGTACTGATTATTTGTGGAGGAGAGTTGTTTTGGAACATGCTACTTTTTTATTGATTTCAGTCTTGTTTATATTTCTTCATTGAAGTGTCAATGATACACCTTTCTGACATCCTTTATCCTTATTAAGATTTATTTGGTCAACCTGGGATTTGACTATCCTTAAAACATAACAAGTACACCCCCTCCTGATGCCCTGTGGTCTGGTATTTTCTCCTCCTGGAGCAAAGTCTTTTGGGCTATCCCTTAGTTAAGTTCATTATATCCTTCAAATCACTGTTATCAATGAATTCAATTGATTAGACTATTAAGAGCAGATGATTAAAACCACCACTGAACAAAAGGGCCGCATAGGCAGGTACAGAGAATGATTTCACAGTGGAAATCAGCTGAGAGAGTACCTATGTTCCCTTCCCCTCTGTTTTGAGGACAGATATTTGCTCTGGGTCCTAACTAGATTAATTAATTAGATGCATTGAAGAGAATGCCTCTCTTGATGTTAGTTGCCATCTAGTTTTATCCAATTTATAACAGCACTGTGCACCCATGGTGAGGTAGTGGGCTATGTGTTGAGTTGGTGATGTAGTGTGCTGTGTGTTGAGTTGGTGATGTAGTGGGCTATGTGTTGAGTTGGTGATGTAATGGGCTCTGTGTTGAGTTGGTGAGGTAGTGGGCTATGTGTTGAGTTGGTGATGTAGTAGGCTATGTGTTGAGTTGGTGATGTAGTGTGCTATGTGTTGAGTTGGTGATGTAGTGGGCTATGTGTTGAGTTGGTGAGGTAGTGGGCTCTGTGTTTAGTTGGTGATGTAGTGGGCTGTGTGTTGAACATGTGCCCACATGTTCAGCCATTCAAAGTCACTAACTGCTCGACAGTAGAAAGATGAGACTTTCTACTCCCTTAAAGAACTGTGGTTTCAGAAACACACAGGGCTTGCTCTACTCTGCTCTTTAGGGATGTTTTGAGTCAGAATTGACCCAATGACTTTTTTAAAATGTACAACTGAAAGAAAACATGCCCTGTGACCTCCATACGCTGACGTCAACATAGTCAGCTTTTTTTCTCTGAGACTGGAACTGTGACTTTGGGCTCTTCACATATTGGTCATAAACCTGAAAGTCCTCCTTTGCATTTCTTTTAACTATTGCCTCTTTTGTTTTACTTTCTTGCTAGTGCTTCTTCATGCACCGTTTATTTTTATCGAGCGGGAATTTCCATGAATACTTATTGCTAATGAGCTTTGCATTTGGTTGATGACCATGGAGCTTCTCTCTCCTGCCAATGAAGACCTGGGTGCTCTTTGATTCCTTTGCTTGTATGTTTGAGAAATGGAAATTGAACTGAGCATTTGCAAACTCATCACAAAACCTTCCCATGTTGTTAGAATTTCCTTATAATACCAAGGTTCGTTCACTGGCTAGTGTTTCCTAAAGTGATCATTTTATTTCTCCCTACACTAGCTCACGAAATGTAAATATGCATGTGTTAATGCTTAAGCTCCATCTTTGTTTCATTTCTCATACAAGTTGTTACCATTTGATCTTGTGCTTTTGTTTTGTTAGTTGCTGTGGAGTCATTTTCAACTCATAGCCACCTCCTGTGTCCAGGGTGGAACTCTGTTGGTTTGGGAATGGTGTGCCCTCTCTGAACAGATTGATCTTGTTTTCTTTTGATTTTTTCCATGCTTTGCCTGGGTATTATATTACTTCAATCAGTCTAATAAATGCAAGAGCCAGTTATACGGTCCTGAGTTAAGCAGTATTGTCTGAGAGTCCTGGCTTTTCCAGGGCAATGAGTTCCAGTTATCTGAATTGAATAGATTGTTTTCTTTGTCTCCTCTCTGTGCTATTCAGAAGATGTCTAGATCATCTCTGTAACTGATGACTGACAGAATACAGACTATCGGCATATGAACAGAAATGTAGTTGACAACGCACTTAATTGTAGGTAGACACATGGACCTGCATGCTGAGTTGATTCAACAAATTTCCATTTGAGCAATACTGAACATGTACTTAATAGTTCGTGACTTTCCTCAGCTGTATCCCATTGGAAACAACATCTGCTTAAAAGAGACAAGAGGACTAAATGAGCCAATGTGTCGAAATCTCTTTGGAAATTGCTTCAAAATCATGGTTGCTGAATAAATGCAATATTTTATCATGAACATGTTGTGTGAAAGAGACCCTAGTGGTTCATTGGTTTAATCGATTGGTTGCTGGTCAGACCCTCTGTGGCTCCAGCATACCAGGCCCATCAAGGGAGGACAGTGAGACTACTTGTGCTCATAAAGCTTTACAGTCTTGGAAACACTAATGAGCAGCTTCATTCCCTGTTAGAAGGTCAAAATGAGTTAGAATATACTTGACAGCACTACATCTTGTTTTTGTTCATCATAAAGGAATGAACTTTTGGCTTGGGAAGGCTTTAAAAAATGTCACCTGATGCATTGCTGTAGATGATATTTTGAAAGGCTTCTTGGATCGACATTATGTCACACTGTTGTAGCAGAATTGTAGAGTGGCCGTGGCAGCTCATGTGACTTTATCTTATAGCTAGTTGATGATGCTGTGAAATATTAGCATCAAAGTGCAGCCTCTTCTATGTTGTTGTTAGGTGGCTTCATGTCCATTCCAATCCCCTAAAACCCTCTATATAACAGCATGACACACTGCCCTGTCCTGCACCATCCTCACAAATGTTCCCATGTTTGAGCCCCTGTGTCGATCCATTTTGTTGGAAGGTCTTTCTCTTCTTTACCTCTCTCTCCCTTACCAAGCACAATGTCTGGGGGAAACAGAGGATTTCTCCGAAGTTATCTCCCCAAAATACATGCCAAACTTAGCTGCTTGTTACATGTGTCAAATGACTACACTTGGGGGTCAACAGAAGTAGATCAAGGAATATTCTCCCTAAGAGTTATCAGCAATTCAGAACAAGCAGACACTGCTGTTTATCCCACAACAAGCAGGTCCCACTCTCTTCTGATAAGGAGAGTAGTAAATTGTTTCTCTGAAGGAGAACACAGGGAGGTCAAGCCCACTCAAGGTTTATCAAGGTTAGGCTGCCATATTGAGTCTAGGGAGCTGCTCTTGTCACATGTATACCCTTAGTCCCTCCCCTTCCCATCAAGTGTTCACCCCTAGCTCATCCCCCTCCTGTTACACCTATGCCCATTGTATATCACCCCTCCTATTGCTTGTAGTGCCTATGGTTCATCCCCTTCCTGTGATATGTGTGGTTACCTGTAATCATGCCCCCTAAGTTGATATAAACCTCTGTTAACTACGTGTTGGGACCAATAAATGGATACACTTTACATCGCTCTCCTGCCTTCGGACTATGATGTGTGTGGACCTGGCTGCTAAGATCATGGTCGTCCATGAGGTGAGCATGCTACCATGAAATGTGTCTAACTCCATTATTCCAATCTCTTATCTCTCATGCTCTCTATGACTTTATTATAATCTTTATGTATCTTAACCATACAATGCGCTTACTGAACCCATGATTAGTTGTGGGGGGCTGGCCTTGCTCCCCACCGATGTCCTTCTCCAGAGACTGGTCTCCTGACAAAATGTGGGAACAAAAGTATGACAAGTCATAGAGGCCAGTCTCACAGCTGAGAGAATGCTAGTGGTCATCATGTGCAGCTGGTCGGCCTTCCATGATCTGCAAATGTGAAAAATCTTACAGTGGCCCGTCTCAAAGCCTGGTGTGTAAGTCCTAGAATCCTAACACAGTTTAACAGT
Source organism: Tenrec ecaudatus (assembly GCF_050624435.1). Classification (NCBI taxonomy): domain Eukaryota; kingdom Metazoa; phylum Chordata; class Mammalia; order Afrosoricida; family Tenrecidae; genus Tenrec; species Tenrec ecaudatus. Next base: position 42,691,089 of record NC_134532.1, read on the forward strand.
CAAATGCACTGCAGTTCAGGCAACTTATAAGGAAATTGGAACCTAAATAACTTTTCCCAATCAGCAAAAAGAAGGACATGCTATTATGATACTGCCCATATTGTGCTCTTTTGTCAGTATATCCTATGAGCTTAGTGTGTATTGATGTGCGTATTCAGTATTTTTGGAGGGGAGCAGTCCATAATAATTACACGACAGTAGCTTTGTGTCTCAGAGTGGGATGATTTTAAGGATATCTTTTTTTTTTTTTTTTTTAGAGAAGGAAGTTTTTATTAAGGGTATCTATATTCTATTGTTGCCTTTTACTCTTGCCCCCTTTCCCTTTTCAATATCTCCACAAAGGTACAAAATATACAAGAGGGCAACCGTAGAGTGACTGAAAAGTAGGCAAGTAACATAGAAACACTTCAGAAAATTTCATAATCCCCCAAATAATCATCTCTTTCAGAAGGTAATACGCCAACACTTGATCACGTAGACTTTTCCAAGAGGATACCGTGAATCCATGGCTTTGAGTTGCTACTTTGCTAGTTCATACCTGCAGCTCTCCAATGACTAAGGAGGGGCTAAAGGGAAAAATACAAGTTCTGCAGTGTTTCCTAGTTGTTATGTTCCTTTCACCCTGTGCTTCATGTTTTGATAAATATTCTGGTTGGTCCTGTGGAAGGAGGTGAATTTCTATCCTCCCTCCAATAGAAGAGAGGATGTCAATGTGGAATTGAGGCTTTCATTTTGATCATTTGTCTGATTTATGTTATGTGTTCTGACTGTTCTCTATTCAGAACCACATAGAGAAGACTAAGTTTGCGGTTGGTCACAGACAAACTGTACAGAGATAGACACATAATGCCAGAAGAATGCAGTTGTTGGGATAGCATGTAATTAGTGAGGAAGTATGCGTAGTGCAGTGGTTCTCAACCTTCCTAATGCTGCGACCCTTTCAGACAGTTCTCATGTGTGCTCACCCCCCAACCAAAAAATTATTTTCGTTACTACTTCATTACTGTTATTTTGCTACTGTTAGGAATTGTGTGACCCCTATGAAAGGGTCGTTGGGCCCCCAAAGGGGTCTCAAGCAACAGGCTGAGAACTGCTGGTCTAGTGGGTGAAAGGATGAGGCTGGTAGCTAGACCCTGATGGTAAACCTTAGGAGAACAAGACCCCTGTGTCTAATCCCCATTTGAGGTCTCCCTTTCCCAGGACTGTTATCTTCATGCTTTCACATAGTGGAATGCATAGTACCTTGCCGAAACAGAATCTATGGGATGTTTTAGGACACTGTGGCTGTTGAAGAGGTGGCTGTGGACTTCTAGGAAGAATGGGCATTGCTGGGTCCTTTTCAGAGGAAACTCTATAGACATGTGATGATGGAATCTTTTAGAAACCTGGCCTCAGTAGCTGTGAATATTTTCATTAAAAAGGAAAATGTGTGTGTGTGGGGGATATTTATTGATGCTACTGTAGTATGTCAGCTGAGTAATGGGAATACTTGTTACATAAACAAGTGTAGTAATTTCAGAAGTATGCATGTCATGCTTCCCCCATGAATATAAAGCTCTTAGTGTTATACTAACTTCTTACATCAAGTGTGACTTTGAGTCTACTATGTTTCTTTACATGTTATAAATGTGAGTGTTGACATTTGGTACAGAGAATATGTGTGTTGTGCCTTGTAAGTGCTCTGTGTTTTTTACAAGCTTAACAGGATACTTTTATTATAAGTAGATTTACACCCACCCAAAATCCACAGCCCTGGAGGAACAGGATTGGCTCGATGTCAGGGAATTGTTGATCATCTTTTCAGACTTCCTAGTGATGTGCCTTTCTCCAAGAGAAGCTTGTCAGATACACCTTTTCACCCTCATAGGACACCAATGTGGTGGAGAACTGTGTTAGGCTGGGTTGTCTAGAAAAATACAACTATAGACACTGACATGTGCATAAGAAAGTGTTTTATATCAAGAAGTAAACTTTTATCAAGAGAATCCAGCCCAGTTCAACTGAAGCCCATGGGTCCAATGCTAGCTGGTGCATCCATAGCTCAGTGTGTTCAAGTCCCCACACTTCAGTTTTTGGGTGAACATCAATCCTTTTTGCTGTCTAGCTTAATATATGTGTGTATATCATATACATATATGTGTGTCTATATATTTAAATCCATATATATTCACTAATATGTGCACAGAATTTTCTTGTTTTCATTCATTAATTCATCAGTATATGAGGACCTTCAACACTACAGAAAACTACAGGACTCTAAATCCATGACTTTCATCACAAAGTGGCTGGTAACATTCCCTGTTTCAGGTTTCTGATCTGAATAATTTTGCAGTTCTTGTTCTGTAAGATAAATGCTGTAATTTTGAGCATGCTGTATTTCTTAAATTAAAACATTGGGGCCTTGTAAAACTCTTATCACAATCCACACATCCATCCATTGTGTCAAGTACATTTGTACATTTGTTGGCATAGTCATTCTCAAAACATTTTCCTTCTACTTGAGCCCTTGCTATCAGCTTCTCATTTTTATTCCCCTCTATCCCTCATGAACCCTTGATAATTTGTAAATTATTATTATTTTTTCATGTCTTACACAGACAGATGTCTTCCTTCACACACTTCTGTTTTCCATCGTTCTGGGAGGGAGTTATATGTAGATCATTGTGATCAGTTTCCTTTCTCCCACCATTTTCCCTTTACCCTCCTGATTAGCAATTAATGGTTAGTGAGTTTGTACCAAAAGTTATTACTGTGTGTTGAAATGTAGCCTACAGCATTTTAATATTTATTAGTTATTTATGGCTTATCATTCATATTTCATGGATGCGATAACTAAATTATGATTCGAGGAATTTTTATTTCTTTTTGGAAGCCTCTTCTTTAAAAAATGTTAATCTCATTGCTGTAGTTAGAACATACAGTCAGTTTTTAATATCATTGGTAAAAGTGGACATTTATGTTTGTCCTTTTTCTGAGGTGGGGTGATGTATTTTCTCTCTCCTCTAGGTGTGACATTTTGACTTTTTCTCTTTTAGGAATGTATATTACCTTCTTAACATACTGAACTATATCTGTTTTATGTTAGATTTGTAGAATTTTTTTTCTTAGCATTAAAAGCCTTTGACTTTGTTTAGTATGTGTGATAGTCTGGGTACTTTAGAGAAACAAATCCACAGAAACTCATGAATAAAAGAGAGTTTTATATAAAGGTAAGTGCCCATCAAGAAAACATCCAAACCTAGTGCTGCCCAAGCCCACAAGTCCAATATTAACCCATGTGTCCAATACCAATCCACAAATTCCTTCACCATCTCACAAAACAGACACAGCGATGCCAAGTGCAGGAGGAAAGCTGAATTAGTGCATGTGTAAACATCTCAGTGCTAGCAGGGGTCTCCACACTAGTGCTCCAGCACCCAGGACTGCTTCGGGATAATCCATTTGGCTCCTCCTCAGGGATAACTTGCAGGAAGTGAGCCTTGCTAGCTGAAGCAGGGAACTGGCTAAGGCACCTGTACCCTGGTCCCACCATCAGAAAGCAAGAAACCCGAGAACTAGAAAGGTGAGGCTTACCAAGCCATTTATCCCCTCTGCCCTTCAATTAACCCCACATGTGTTTATCGGCCAGGTTGGTGCAATTAACTAACTCAGTATGTTTTATGCTTCTATTTTGATTATTAATTCTTTTTTTACATTAATTGGTATATTGCAGTGCTTATTTTCTTATGGTAAGTCAACTGTAGGACAGATTTCAATTAATCATCATATGTAATTATTTTAATGTGCTGCCTGACTCAATTACCAATATTTTTGGTGAACTTTTTCATGTTCTTGAAAATCCATTATCAATATTGCTCTACAGTTTTCTTGAAGTATCATTATCTCACCTTGTTAACAGGTTATTACTGGTCTCAGAAAATGTGAGTAAGTGTACTCTCATAACAATTGTTATGTTTTACCCAATAACTTGAACTTGGACAAGAAACATAAAAGTGTTTATTCATATTATGTGAATACTCTGGTGTCTAGTTGCTAGAGTCTTCAACTTTAATCTGTCTTACAGTTACCCTTTGGAATTTAATTTTGATTCAGTTGTTTATAGACCTTTTGAGCATCCTGAAACCCACTCAACTCTCAGATCACTTGCTCTGACTAGATCCTCTGGTCTTGTAGCTGACTACTCATTGTAGAGTGATAAAAGATTTACACTAATCTTGACAAATAGTCACTCACACCTGAGACTATGGATGGGACATCTTAGAACCCAAGCTAATAAGCTCTTTCCTACAGTGTGTGTTGTTTGCCATCGTTCAACATTACCAAGAAAGCTTGGAATCCAGAATCTGGGCCAAGATGACACAATGGTTGCTCAGTCATCTCTTTCCTGGATCCATCTTGTTCTTTTAAGCTTCTGCCCTCACCTTTGCTCTTGGCATCACCTATCTACCTACCCCTTGACATTCCTTGACAGTAGGCTGCAGTCTTTCCCAAAGGCTTTAAAATTAGACATCTGTAAACACAAGTGCTTAAGAGAGTAGTAAATAAGGATTCCCCTGACTTGTTTTCTTATTTAGAATATCTCTGTCTTGGTCAAGGTACCTCTAGGATGTCCTATTTGTGTCCCTCTGTCTCTAGTCCACCTAGAACATGTTTCTCTACTTACCTCACTATTGTGCATAAATGGGCTACCCAATCATAGGGATTTCTTCACACACAATAGATATATTGTAAAGAGTACCCAGGGTATAAGGGGATTGGAGCAGGTTAAACTGGGATTACACTTGGTTGGCGTGGCATATATGAGCATGATTCAGCTTGATCACTTTAGCCAAATATGTCAAGGGTTATGGTCTGAGGTGCAGTAGAGGCTGGTAAAGAACATTCTTCACAAAATATTCTGTTCTTCAGTTAGATTGCTGGTGAAAAGAAGATATTTACCTTCAATGGAGCTTGAGAATTTTGAGGCCTTAAATACTTCCACTTTATTCTAAAAATAAATATTGTATATATAGGATGTGGATCCAAATTGATAAGGATATTTGAGAAATTAGTAAAATTGCCTTGTAAAGATAGAGTGGGCTCTTGTTTAAGGCAAACACCTCAGATTGGAGCAGGAGTTTGATCCTTAGGTTCAGGGTGGTCACTATTTAGCACAAGAAGTGCAGGCTAACAACCTGACATGCCTTTCTTAACATTGCCTCCTCTTCTGTTTCAGAACAAAGATTTGCCACAGAGAAATATGGTCCAGTCTAGGGAGCTAGAAATCTGTTACTACTGTCTTGCACATTGAAGCATCACAAGGAAGGATTTCAACATCTGACTGGGCTGTTAACTAAAACCATTCACTTGACACCAAACAGGTTGAGCAACTCTGGAGTTCCTAGGGGCGTCGCTAGGTGGAGGAAATTGAGGGGAAGCAGAAGGGATCTGGGCTTCCTGGGGTCTGAACCCAGGAAAAAGCCAGCGTACAAGGGCCCAGGCTGCCCCAATGGTCATGGTCCAAGTTCTTTGTGCATGTCGCTGAATGATAGAATGCACTGGTTATGTAACCGTTTAATAATTGTATTAGAACTTAAATTGTGAGCACTCTGATTTTCAAAAGGCTGGTGGCATAGTGGATACAGATTGGAAAGCTAACTGCAAGGTCAGTGGTTCAGAATTGCAAGTCACCCCTGGAGAGAAAGACAGGGTTTCTAATCTTATAAAGAGTTACAGTCTTGGAAACGCACAAAGGGCTGTTCCACCTTCTTTTAAAGGTCGCTAAAATCAGAATCCATTTGGTGGCACTGAGCTGGGTTTTAGGTTTGCATTGCTGATGACAGTGACAACTGTCCACTCGTTGCATCCCCACTTTGATTAAGCCTCCATTAAATTCTTGCTGATCATTAACCCAGAATGTAGATCATCTTCCCCTTGGGGAGAATACCTTAGAAAATAAATTGCCTCCACTCCTCTCCATGCAGCCCCTTCCAAGTGCCTGCATAGATGTATCCTTGATGGAGCTCACCTTACTGAGGACAGCAGAGGGGCCATTGTCATGAGTCTAGCCTTGACTGCCTCAGTTTGAAGGCCCTGGGCCAGTATTGTAATTTTTTCTTTCTAATAATGTGCAGGTCCAAATTACCCCATTCCTGCTGATACAGTCCCACCTGTATCTGTGATATATTGATCTGCCACCAATCGTGATCTGTGTTCTGTGCCCTATTATCCAGGGTCCCGACTGAATCCTCAATTGCATTTTTACCTACTGCTACTGGCCTCCCTTATCCATACGATATGTGAGTCTTTTATTATCTCTTAAAGTTTAATAAATCTTCTCCTTAATTTATATTTGACAAAGGGGTTACTTTTCTACTCTAACACACAATTTAGGATCAGAATGACTCAAGGTACAGTTCTTTGGGACAGCATCTTGACAGCCATCCCTGTAGGTGAGGTCAGGCCCTGCAACCCCCTGGCTTCTGTCCTAAATGTGCAAACGTTACAAAGGTCTCTTAGTTCTACGGATAAATGCTCACTCTGCACCTTAGCCTCACACCAAACACACTCAGCTCTTTGTGGGGTGGCAAATCTAGTTCCCCAGATAAGTAATCATATGTACCTCACTTTTCCTACTAACCTTCTGCCCAAAGGCTCTCAACTCTTGTCCTGTGGCCTGGGATTGCACTGCTCTGTCTCGTCTCTTGGTTCTGCTGCCACCATGTCTGTGTTGCTACTTCTCCCCATCACTTTCTCTCTTGTGTCACAGCTCTGTCTTTGGGATTGAAGAGTTTCAAGGCAAGAATCTAGGATCCAAAGCCCCCTACTCCTGGCTCTTCTTTTTTGATGGAAATGAGATCCCAATTTCTCTCTCTGAAATGACTCAATTAGTCCTAACATGATTTCCAATTTGACTAATCCTCAGGTTCGGTTTCAGACAGTAAATTTTCGTAACCAAAAGGCACAAAGTTACCAATTTATTGTTGGGCAAGCTGCCCAATCCTCTTAAACAAACAAACAAACAAAACAACAAAAAACCAAACTCACTGCCATCAAGTTAACACTGACCCATAGCGAGCCTGTATGACGGCGTAGAATAGCCCCCGTGGGTTTCCAAGACTGTAACTCTGTAGCGGAGTAAAAAGCTATGTCACTCGTGGGAGAAGGAAGCTCCATCCTGCTTTCAAGGAGAAATTGGTGGTTTCAAACTGCTGACATTGCAGTTACAGTCCAGCAGTCACCACTATGATGGGCTTCTTTCCTCGTTCACATTGGCGGGCGACTAACCCACACAAGTAATTTGGAAGAAGTTAAGGGGACATAGCTAGAAAGACTATATACTTGGATAGGCCAACTGTCTAACTCAGTGATAATCAACCTTCCTAATGCCACGAGCCTTTAATAAATTTCCTCATGTTGTGGTGACCCTCCAATCATAAAATTACTTTCATTGCTACTTTGTAACAGTAATTTTGCTACTATTATGGATTAGGCAACCCCTGTGAAAGGGTCATTCTACCCCCAAAGGGGTCTCGAACCATAAATTGAGAACCGTGATCTAACTGCATTAGGTAATAGCAAATAATACTACATTAACAACATTATCTGTATTGGGATGCAAAAGTGCACTATAGCTGCTTGTTTACCTTCAAGCCTTTAAGACCCCAGATGCTATATTTCTTCATAGACGGGCACCATCAGCTTTCTTCACCACATTTGGTTGTTCACCCTCTTTGTCTTCAATGGTTGTGTCCGGAACGTGAGCATCATAGAATGCCAATTTAATAGAAGAAAGTATTCTTGCATTGAGGAATTACTTGCATGGAGGCTCAATGTACTTCTGTTACCTTAATACTAACACTATAAATTTGTGCATCTAGATCTATTTTCTGATCCTAATGTATAAATATATTTGCATATGTACATGCCTTTATCCAGACCTCTATAAATTCTTTTTGCTACACCGTCTTAGCAGGTAAAGCAAGCCCTCCCACGGTGTCCTTCTTCTTGAGGAGTTCTCTGCTAATTCTGGGCTTCTTCCCTCTCCATATGAAGTTGGTAATGAGTTTTTCCATTTCTTTGAAGAAAGATGATGGTAATTGTATCGGGATAGCATTAAACTTATATAGTGCCTTTGGCAGAACTGACATCTTAACTATATTAAGTCTCCCAATCCAAGAGCATGGAATATTCTTCCATTTGTTGAGGTCGCTCTTGGTTTCTTGTAATAGTGTTCTATAATTTTCCCTATATAGATCTTTTGTTTTTTCAGTCAAGTGTATCCCTAGATATTTCAGTTTGTGTTTGGCTATTGTGAAGGGTACCACCTTTTTGATCTCTTCTTCTGCGGTCTTATCTGATGTGTATAACAGTCCGATGGACTTCTGTTTGTTGATCTTGTATCCTGCCACTCTGCCAAACTCCTCTATTGCTTCCAGTACTCCCCTTGTGGAACATTTGGGATTTTCCATATATAAATAATATCATCTGCAAATAACGATAGTTTCACCTCTTCCTTCCCCAGACGAATACCTTTGATGTCACTTCTTTGCCTTATGCTGTTAGCTAAAACCTCCAGCACGATATTAAATAGGAGTGGAGACAAGGGGCATCCTTGTCTGGTTCCCTTTTTCAGTGGGATTGTGTTAGTCTTTTCTCCATTGACTAGGACTTTGGCTGTTGGTTTTTCATATATAGCTTGTATTGTCTTGAGAAACTTTCCTTCCATTCCTATTTTCGCTAGTGTCTTAAACAGGAATTGGTGTTGGATGTTGTCGAATGATTTTTCTGCATCTAGTGATATTATCATGTGATTCTTATACTTTTTCATGTAAATATGACGAATAATACTAATGGTCTTTCGTATGTTGAACCATCCCTGCATCCCTGGTATGAATCCCACTTGGTCATGGTGAATTATTTGTTTTATATACTTTTGTATTCTGTTGGCTAGTATTTTCTTAAGGATTTTTGCATCAATGTTCATTAGGGATATTGGTCTGTAGTTCTCGATTCTTGTGGGATCCTTGCCCGGTTTGGGTATCAGAGTTATACTAGCTTCATGGAAGCAGTTTGGGAGTTTGCCATCTTTTTCTATGTTCTGGAAAAGTTTGTGTAGGATTGGTATTAGTTCTTCCCTGAATGCTTGATAGAATTCTCCAGTGTATCCATCTGGTCCAGGGGATTTTTTTTGTTGGTAATCCCTTGATAACCTTTTCTATTTCTTCTATTGCGATGGGTCTGTTGAGATTCTTGATGTCCACCGAGGATAGTCTAGGGAGGGATTGTTTTTCCAGGAATTTGTCCATGTCTTCCAAATTGTTGAATTCATTGGAGTACAATCCTTCATAGCATTGTGTAACTATCCTTTTGATTTCATTAGGGTCTGTTGTAATGACCCCTCTTTCATCCCTTATTCTTGCTATTTCCTCTATTTCCTTTGACTTCCCTCCTGTCTCACTATTATGCTCAGTCCCCACTAGGGTTTCAGCAATTCCTCTTAGTTACATTACCCTTGATCATGGCCTACCAGGCCCTCTTGACCATCGAATTGGATCGCTTGTTGTTCCCTTGTCCCTGGGTTTATTAACACTACTACCTTTCCCCCCACCTCCTCCTCTGCCATGTTCCTGCAGAACTGTCGGTCCCATTGTTTTGTCCTCCAATTGTTCATCCAGCATATCTTATTTAGACAGACCTGCGGAGATAATAACATGCACAAAACAAAACAAAGCACAACCAAGCAACTATATACAACAAAACAACAACAAACCAAGACAAAAACACAACAAGAAAGAAAAGCTTCTAGTTAGTTCAAGGATTGGTTGGCCTTTAGGAGTGTTTTGCAGTGCAGTCTGTTGTGGCACCACGTCCTGGCCCCAAAATACACTTTCAGCATTCCCTGGGGACCTTTTTGCTCCATCCCCTTGCTGTTGTGTTGCACCCCCTTAATGTTTTGCCTCGATGTGGCGGGATCTGATAAGGTGCAATTCCCACACTGTGTTTCCGATGTTGTCCCCTGTAGGGCTATGGGTCAGTGAGGGACCTCATGTCTCATAGTGGGGCCAGCCATGTGAACCTCTCTGTCGACTGGCTGCTCTAATTGGGAACATCGACCTCCTGGCCTGGTGGGCCATAATGTGTTCCACTCTCTCCTCCTTCCCCTTCATTTGCTCCCATGTGGTCCAATCAAATATGTCCCTCTTCTGGAGCTGTAGATTCAGTGCTGTCATTTGAAATAAATGCTTCTGAAGGGAGGGGCAGGTGTCCAATTATTAGTTGGTGTTGGGACCGACCCCACAGACATCTCCACTGGTTCCCTACTCCATGCTGACATGTTGCATTCACATCTTGGAGCACCGGGTTAAAGTCTGGTCCCTCCTTCCCTATGGAGACACAAACAATACCCTCCCCTTGGGTGGGTTAGTGCCCCGTGCCCCCACTACCCTTTTTTTAAATTATTTGTTTCCTTTCACCACCCCCTTTTTTAGTTGTCTACCATGTGTATCCCTGTATTTGGTCTGGTCCCTGCCGTATTACCTTGTCCTCACCCCAGGAATGTTTGTATACCGTAGCTTTTCCCTTTGTCCCTTTTGTCCGTTGTTTTTTTTAAAGCTTACCTCAGCAGCCTTTGAAGTCTCTATCTTTAAGTCAATGCTATCTTGAGGTCTGTTTTCTCTTTTTTTGCCCTCTGGGTGAGGTTGTTCTATGTGGTGGTCTCTTATATATGCTTGGTGAGTGTTGTTCTTCTGCCCATACTGGGTCGGCAAGGATCTTTTGTAGGGCTGGGTTTCTTCTAACATATTCTTTGAGTTTTTCCTTGTCTGGAAAGACTCTTGTCCATCTCTCTTGATCGATAATTTGGCTGGGTAGAATATTTTTGGGTTTCCATTTTTTTTCCTTCAACTTTTGGAATATCTTTCCACTCTCTCCTTTTCTTCATAGTTTCTGCTGATAGGTCTGATCATATTTTTATTTGGGAACCTTTATATGTGATTGCTTCCTTAGCTGCTCTCATGATTTTCTACTTTTCCTCAAAGTTGGATAATTTACCTATTATGTGCCTTGGTGACTTCTTTTTGGGATTTCGTCTAGCTGGTGTTCTTTCAGCCTCCAGAATGGTTGCCTGGTTTTCACTCATTATGCTGGGGAAGCTTTCCTCCAAGAATTCTCTCACTATTGTTTCAGATGACTTCTTTGTTGTGTCTTCCTCTGGTAAGCCAATAATTCTAATATTGCTCCGCATCATACCATCTAGACAAAGCTCTTAAGTTTTCTTCAGCTTCTCTGACGATCTTATTAGATTTTTGTTCGTGTTTGTTATAGTCTGCTTGGCTGTCCTCCAAGTCACTGATGGGGATCTCTGATACCTCCAGTCGCTTAACAAGGTCCGTCAGGCTGCTATTGGTTTTTGTTATCTACTCCCTAAGCTCCTGTATTTCCCTTTGGTTTATGGATTTTACCTCTTCTATCATTTTACCCATTTTCTGTATTGTTTCCCTCATATCCTGTATGAACCCAAGTAGCATTCTGAAAATTTCTTTCTGTGGCTGCTCCATGTCTGCTTCTTCTCTGCATGTCATTATGTTTAGGACATCTTCTGCCATTGCCATTTGTTTCTCCCATTTTTTTGTTGAGGTCGTTGGGGATGATGGCTGTTTGCGTTGTGTTGTTTTAGAGGAGCCAGGTACCATTTTCCAGGGAGTCGGAGGACACTGGTTCTTTGTGGGAGACTTGTAGGAGTGCTTCTTCAAACTGCCTATAGCTTATTTTACTATGGAATTAGCCTACCACTTTATCCTCCTGTGCCTTCCCTATAAGGGGAGTGATCCAGACGGCTCGTGGATTGCCTGCTTTGGTGTTGCGAAGGTTGGGCAGAAGTTACTGCAGCAGCTTGGCGCATTGAGGATTGTTGGCCGAGCTATCTTAGGACCCCAGGCACACAGGCAGGAAATCCCAATTAAGAAGTAGAGCAGAGTATCCCCTGGTGGCAGTGTGCAGGGCCTTCCCCCACCCTATGCTAGCTACTCAGGGTGGAACTCATACTTTGAGTTTTGCAGGCGTAAATGCCCTAGGGTAAGGTGAGTGGTCTGGAGGTTAGTAGTAGTGTGTGAGAGATCAAGAAAGCGACAAAGAGGAGAAAAAAACAGTTAAAAGGCAAGCCCTCTGGGCCTGTGGGGGGTAGGGAGGGGAGATATAGTGAAGAGATGGAAACAAAGCAACCATGTATCTGAGTTGCAGTCCCAGCCAGTGGAGCTACATGGGTTTAGTCCCTGCTCAGAGCAGGCAGCAGCAATCCATGGCTGTGTTGAGAAAAGGCCCCTGGGCAGACCTCCAAGTCCGAGGTGCAGACAGAGAGGAACCACTAGGGTCTGGTCCCTGCCCCAAGGTGGGTGGTGGCAAACTGTGGCTGTGTTGAGACCAATCCGCCCTACATGATCCAAATGGTCCCAGGCTCCAGCAGAGACAGTGGCAGGGTCAAAGTCAAGCCCCAACCGGCCTAGACAGAGGTAAGTCAAAAGCCCCCAGCCCCTCAAAACCCTGTGAGTCTGTGCCTTCTTGTTATGATGCTCCTCCTGTGCTCCAGCAGTGTTGAATTTCCCTCTAAGCAACTCTCCTAGGCTGAATTCTGCAGAGTCCCTCTGGTCAATCTTTAGTTTATAATGGCTCTTTATATAGCCCATTTCCAAATGCTTTAATTAACATAAAGTTAATTAAAGCTTTAATTAACATAAAGTTTCATTGACTTGTCATTCTCCTTGAGAGTCACACAGTTACAAATGGATATTTTTGTATGCTGTGAGGTAGGGATACAACATTTTTGTTTCTTTTTTTGACATTTTTATTTGATTACCCAATCTCTATTTGTTGTAAAGTCATCTTTTATTCATGTGTCTGAAAAATTATGAGTTTTCTATTTTGTTACTCATGGTAGAAGCATGCTTCCCATCACTCAATAAGGGCACCGTTAACAGTATTGAGAACTTTGTGTGTTAAGAAGAGGGAAAGAACAGTAACAGCATCTGGACCTACAGGTTATGTTACTCACACTGTATTCTCCCATTAGCCTGCAGATGGTGCATCACCAGTAGCTTAGAGGAAGGTGGAATAAGTGCCTGGTTTTATTACTTTTGGAATGTCCTCATTAGAGATTGAAATTTGTGAGCATCATTAGAAGTGATCCAGATAAGACAAAAAGAACATCCCAGTTGCATCAGTGTCCTAAGGACTAAAGAAAATGACCAAGGCTCAGGTAATTCTGATGTGTTTTATTCTTTTCTGTTTTTCTTATTGGAATTGAAGAAGCCTGTATAATACTGATTCAGTTCATTGTCAAAGTGGAGATTTGAAATAGTAGAAGTTAGAGATAAACTTTGACTCTGACTTCAACATTTTGCTGGAGAAGATTAGGATATGTTGATCATAGCATTAACACTGAACTGTTGACATTCAATATAATACGTAACTGAGGATGCTTTGGATGACATCTTCCAACTCATAATTAATTATTCTATGGCCAGCTCCTGAGAATCATTGAAATTATATGCTATGTATAGTTTTTAAGGAGAAATAAAATCACTTCTTTAGGAGAGTTCACTATTCCATCTGATTTTTGTCTGATTAAGTTTCTTTAATGCTTCTTTCTGAAGGTGATATGTTACATACTCTCCCAAACAGCAACATCCTCCTTAATGCATCTAAAATGGGCCTTGTAGCAATAGTGGTTTAAAAATAGTTGACAGCATCTTACCTCCTCTAACTATGGATGCAGGAGAGAGCATTAACCGTCAAGGAGGCAGAGCTTAAGCATACCTGTATGAGGCAGTGCTTAAACATACCTGTACCCTCCAGTTTTCCAGTTATGACACCAGTATCTTTGCCACAGCCTGCTCCTACTCAGCTCATTAATTTTATGCAGTGGCCATGGACTAATTATAGTCCAGAGGCACAGGTACAAGTTTTATTCAGTAACAGTGTAATTTGGTATCAGACTCAATAGGCTACACATTGGCATTCATATTAAAGGACCATGTAGGCACATTTGCTCTTCTTCAGGGAAGGCCTGTTTTACCTGTCCCCTTTCAGACATTTTTCCTTCTAAACATAGGCTCATTTCTTAGTTCTATCTTTATAGGTTCCTCTCAACACCTTTGGGATATCCTCTTCTTCATAGTGCCTGCCCGTCCTACTATCTTGGCTGAAAAGCCCTTTCTGGACCTGTCACCAGTGGCTCTGTCACTGTGTCCTTTCTGACATGGTCATAATCTCCATTGGTGCAGCTCATGACCCGTGAATATTACAGTGCATTGTGCAGGAGCAGCAGGAGACCAATCCCTATGAGGTAGAGGTTCAAGATGGTCCATGATTTGCTCTGCAGCATCTCACAAACTAAATAGTCATCAAGTAAATAAATCTCTCTTCAAGATGTAGAAGCTGGTGAGTCCCAAATCTATATAGAGGTCTGGTATCAGTCTGGAGGGTTTTCCTCATTACTGTGTTTGCAAACACTAATGAACAACATCATCAGGTCAGACAACAGTCCAGTTCCTCACAAAATGAAGTTGGTGAATCTGAGGGATCCAAATGGGAAGGTCAGACAGAAAACTGTTGCCTCATGGAGTAGAGAAAGCTCTCAAGTCAGGTCACACAGGCAGCTCGTAGTTGCCATTCAAGGAAATGGCTCATGACTTTTTGGAAGCTGGCAAATCCCTAACCCATGAGTTCATTCTGAACTCTGTGGCTGCAGGGGCTAACAAAACCAAATGTGTCTCACTCTCTGTCACCACACCATGCCTGCAGGCGGGCGGTTCTCTCTCTCCCTCTTGATATGATGGCTTCTTGGCCCAACTCAGCACCTTCCTTGCCTAGGCAAGATTAGGAGGGCTCCAGATGTCCACCCAATGGCAACAGAGCTAGGATGGGCCCCTTGGAGAGTATGTGGTCAAAGATAGCAGGTTCAAGAGGACCTTGCAATTAAAGTTAAGGCAAAAGTGGCTGAGAAGAATTTGTCCTAATGTTGTCAAGAGTAGATTTTGCTAAGGTGCCCTTTAAGAACATAGAAAGTTGTTCTGCATTCAGGAAGGCAGATATTGCCTGTGAATATTCTGATAATGGTTCTGAGTTACAGCTTCTTGTTCCTGATCCCAAGTTGTACCTGGTTCATTAATAGACAACTTTGATCTATTCTGTAAAGTTTTATTTGGTAACAGAATGCAATTTAGTATCAGACAAAGAGTGGAGTGGAAGGAATGACCTGTGTGAGTATTGACCAAATATGTGGGAGGGCTGAGGTATGTTTGACCTCCCCACATCTGAACTGTTCCTGATACCTATTGCCACTGAAGGCACAGAGCTTCTTATAATGGTGATACTGCTAGAACTCCTCATTCCATTTCACAATGTACTGTAAACTTGTTTGTTAATATAAACAAGTGTGTGTGAATATGAATCTACTCTATGTGAATATAAATCTGAGCTCTTTTTATCTACTTTGTTTGAATATAAATCTGAGCTATATCTAGCTCATTCAGATAATTTCACTGGTACTCAACATTCTAATTTTATGAGTGGGTGCATTATTTTGGAGCATGGTGGTCCCCGCACTCAAATGGTGATTCTCAGGAGTGACATTGCAATTGGGGCAAATGTTGAAGAGAGAGCAGACAGTGGGGAACAGGAGCTCCGCATCCCATGTCAGGACTGAGAAAGTGAATGTAATTTCTAATGAGTATATGTAATGGAGGTTACAGATCTTTCCATAAGGCATGCACATCATGCAATTAGCATATACGTAGTCAATGAGTAATATCATAAGCAGGTAACATAATAAACAAGCAAGATGGTGAGGCACCATCTTGACCTAGTGCTAGTTGACTTCAAACCTGCCCTGAACCCTCCCCAGGCATTTGCTACATTTATGATGGGTCGGCTACAGAACCTGATTGATCTACAGATAACCTTCAGGCATAGTGAAGTAACCAGCCACTGAAATGATTCATCTACTATGGTAGCTCCTTTAAGACTGCTCCTTAATGGAGAGCTATTGTTGGGGAAGCACATTATTTGACCTGGAGAATGTGTATATGAAAACATTCCTTTCTCAGAACAATGGAGAGCTTTCTGAAAATAGGGCTAGTTTTCCGTCCCCATGGTTGCCAATGTCGAAATAAGGTCAAATACTTTCTACCAAGTTCTCAGTTTTCTACACATTATGGAATGTACAGTTTCCATTACTGTTTTGCTTTCTTTACTGTAAGATATTTTTAAAAATTTTTCAAATGAAAAATACATCATTAAATAGACTCCACTTACTACAGGAATCACTGACATTCAATGATGTAGCTGTAAAGTTCACCCGGGAGGAATGGCAGCTCCTGAACCCTGCTCAGAAGACCCTATATCAGGATGTGATGTTGGAGAACTATCGCAACCTGGTTTCCATTGGTGAGGAGAATTCTCAAGTCATTGACCTCGTCCCTGGCTTTTCCTATCTTATGTGTTAAAATCTTTGCAGTGTCTGTGGTGTTCCCAAGGAGGTAGATTCTCATTGCATTCTCTGGCCCTAAGTTAATGGGTAAGCTCTTCTATCCTTGAGAGAACACCCTTTATTTTGTTGCTTTGAACATGAGTTTCCTAGAACTACAACATTCTTCAGGCCTTACAAACTTTAGGCTAATTTTGGTGTGTCAAAGATTCTGTAATTTCTCATACACATGTTATCTAGTTGACATTGAGAAGGTTTCTCTCAACTCCAACAAGGAGAACTTTGGTCGGTATTAGAAACAAGATATAGTGCAATTTTTCAGGGGTATGGTTAAAATACCTTTAGGGGAATTGGCTGGCTGAGTTGATTCAACTGGCAGAAGGCCTCACATCCATAGTAGGTATCGGAAAATGCATAAAAGTGTGTGCTTCTTCGAATGTGAGAGCTCACTTTTCCTAGAAGTTGAGAGAAGTACTTCTGTAGCTCTCATGAGATTAGATTTCCAGTTATTTGATTTATATTATTGTATGTTTGCTTCCATAATTTTCTTTCTTTAAGATTCTCAAACTTCCCCTCTTTTATATGCTTCTACCTTACTATGAAAATCCATCTTGCACCTTACTATGAAAATCCATCTTGCAAGCTTCTCTCCAGAGAACTCTGAATTTGTAACTGTCCTCTGAATATAGCACATTTCTCCTCTACTAAGTGAGAATGGATTGCCCTTTGCAGTATGCAGCACCATCTTGGATCTTGAACTCCCACCATAAAAGGGTCTCCTTTGTGCTTCCTTAGCTTTCCCTAAAGGTTTTGGTGTCCATTTTCTCATTGGTTCTCTTGTCCCTTTAAAGTTTTCTTCATTCTGGTGAAATAACTTCTTTCTGTTTTCTAATAGAGATGGTCAAATTGCCTTCTCTGTTGGAATTCTTTAATGGAAGTATTTCTCTATATTTTACTCCTTTTGCTGAACCACATTTATAACTTCCGTTATCTTCAGGTATCTAAAATAATCTTTCTAGCAAGAAAAATTTTATCAGCTTAGGATATATTTTCGCATCATACCTCCAATTTTTTTCTACTTGTAAGTTTTTTTTTAATTCGTCTGTTTCTCCAATAATTTTATAAGTGCAAAGGGCATTTTTAATATCCCGCATTCATGTTTTTTTATGAAATGTATGTCTGCTATATATTCCTTACTATACAGTATGCCTTCCTTAGGCCCACCCCTTCTTTTTAACAGGTCCAATGCCTGAAAAATGACCTTTGGTGCTTTTAAAGAGCAGTTCGGCTGTATGTTCCAACAGATTTTTTTGTTGTTATTCATATAATGCACAGTATATTTCCATATTGTCCTCTCATTTTCTGTCTATTCAACATTGCTCTCTCGTTTTCTGTCTTTTGAGTAGTCTTTCTGTTTCCATATGTGCAATGCTGTCCTTGGTGTCATCCCACAACTCACCTTGTTTCAGTCATTAGTCTTCAGACATCAGTCTTGCCTTGTTTTGACTAATGAGCTTCTCCATCATTTCATTCAATAGATGTGGTTGATTTGATTTGTTTGTTCCATTCAGAAAGATCCATGGGTTCAGTTTCCATTTCTGTTGTTTAATAAGGAATTTGCTGTGAATTCATCATTGTTCTCAAATTTTTTTTTGCTTCAATATATTTTTTAATTGTGGTAAAAATATAGAGTAAATCATTTGTCATTTCAGCCATATTTGCACGCACACATCAGTGACATCAATTACATTCACCATGTCTAGCTTGCCTAATGGTCTCAAAATTTTATCAGTAAAATTATGTGTCATTTCTGTCACTAAGGCCACATTTTCCAATTACTAATACTGTTCCAAATTTTACAATCATCAGTGTACATGATGGTATGGTTGATCAATGCCAGCCTACAAAAGTTCTGTGACATTTTCTATATATACATATACATTTATATATGTATATCTATTTAAATTTTACTGGGAGCTCTTAAAGATATCACAACATTCCACAGTTTAGTCACATCCATCAGTGCTGTACAATTGCTACCACAGTTTCAAAACATTTTCTTCTTAAATTCTTAGATATTAGATCCGCTTTATCCCCTCTTTCCCCCACGCTCAATTTATTTATTGTGGAAAACAGAATCTGGATCAAAGTGTAAGCAGCCTTATCTCTATATTCCTGACCACAGGGCTTGGACAACCAGTACTAATGTTAGAAGAAAACCTCCACAGCCCCAAGGATAAAGCTAGAGCTGATAATGCACAATCTCCAGATAGAGTTTTCACTATAACTGCCCTCCAGTAAGATGCTAGTATACAGCACCCACAGGCGCCTTTCTTCTTGCTACTCAGCTAAAAGATGCCTAGTTTTAAAAGCAACCAGATTCCCCTTGTCGCTATCACTCAAGGAATCAACTATCCATTTGTCTCTTAAATGCCCTCTGGATGGGTTCTAAGGGATGGTTGTGTAATTGAAGGGTAGATATAGAAAGGCTTTGTATTATTTCATCAATTTATAGAGTCTCAGGGCATGCAGCCACCTCCTGCACACACACACACACACCCCTACACCTACAGACATCTACCTATATAATAAGGTAGGCAGTATCTTTACCCTGCAGGTCCCTGAATTAATTTGGGTGAGCAGCTTAAGACCAGTGCTGAGGCTGAGGGCAGGTGAAGGGGAGAAACAGGCCTCTGATCAGGGAGAATAAAAACAACATTTCTGTTCTTGTAGTTAAAGCTGGTGGCAGATAGTAATGATGCTTGTATGAGGCATCTTTAAGGAAGCATGATAATGAGAGGATATTGTGAGGATGATTTTTAATTAGGAGAATATAACTGGGACTCTTCTCTAACTTACATATGTGAATGCCTCCCTCCAACCAGATATCGGGCCTTGCAATCTTCTTTAATTCTGAGAATAAAGAATCGGTCTGCATCCACTCCCTTCTTGGTCTTCAGTTTCCCACAGCCTGATACTTATCAAGAAGTGTTTTAAAAGAGTTCAACATATGCCCACATTTCCACTTGTCCGTTCTGTTGTGCCTGTGCCTTTTGGAGGCGTGCACACTTGCTTCCTATATGAACTCACTGTTAAATGACCTCGCTATCTTATTCCATCACCGGAGATGAAGCCTCTCTACCCTGTTTTGCTGTCTGCTTTATCTTCCTTAATTGCACATGCTACTCCTACGAGCCCTTTAGACTGTAGGGATGGATCCCATGCTTTATGTTTGCTTAAACAGTTGGTGCACAAATGTAATAACAATTTTAGTAGCTGGTCTTACTTGCAGGCATATGAGTATTAAGCGTCCACTGATGGAATGGTACTTCAGGGACGATCTTGCAGTGTACTTTTTGATGATGAATATGATGCCAGTCTTTAATTTGTCAGCCTCAGCCTTATAAACCATTTGATTATCTGATTAAAAATAGCCAACTCCAGTCTATTTAGTAGAATAACTCATACATTATCAATTTTCAAACACTGCATTTTGTTTTGACAACTTGAAATTTTTTTCTTGATACAATTTCATATATTCCAACTTCCAATTAGTAGAGGATGTTTGTAGCTATTTTCTCATTTTTTTGTCATGACATGCCAACCACTGAGGGCCCCCAGAGCTCCCCTCCATCCACATCATTACCGTTGACTGTAATTTGAGGATTTAGTACTTCTTCAGTGTTATCCCATTGCCATTAAATCTGAAGGGTTCTGTTCCAGAAGTAGATAAATCACCAAGTCTTCCTCCCAGCCCCTAATTCTGGAGATTCCACTAATCCCTGCGCACCATGGGTGATCCTGCTTGTATTTGAAATACTGCATGGCAGTGCTTCTGGCATCACAGATACATGCAAGCCACCACAAGATAACACTGAAAGATGAGTGCTGTAAGTGAGAATACAGACTCCATAGACATAAAGAATGTTTCTGTACCATAATACCTTTCACTTATACCTGTGAAAATTGTTTTCTCCCAAATTGAACATTCTGCATATTTCACATTCCCAACTTTATGTAGTACTCAGTTGTCTTTTAGTAAAGATTGATGGAGTGAATATATCTGACCTCTACCAACTGGAATTATCAAGCCTTAGCACCCCTGCAGTCTACTGATCTCTGTGTCTTCCTTGTATTATGTTTGTTGAACATTTTCAAGTACCTCTTTAAGCAAATGCCAAATCCGTGTTAATTCATCACTTTCATATCCAACCTTATTTCTACAATAACTTTTTATCATTTGGATTGTTATAAAATTGTATTTCTTCCAGTGGGCAATAAACATTAATCATAGTGTTTTATTTATATTCATATAACAGGGATATCACTAAAGATCAACTTTGTTTCAATGCATACTTTTAAGATGTCCATTGCAAAGATGTTGAAAAGAGTCAATGTTCTTTCCTTTTATAGAAATCCAGAAAGATGATGATCATTTGCTTGATCACTTGCAATGTGAAAGATGCATGGACAGAAAGGAATGGTGCTATCAATGTAATACTTTGGAAAGTATTATTTCTCAGCACAAACACAATTTTCTTCCAAAGGAAAATTATGAGATGTTTGGCTTACATGAAAAAATCAGAAAATTAGATTTAATCATTCTGGAATCAAATCAGAAGAGAATCAACAAAATACACAAGTCAGGTGTGCTCAGTGAAGATGAGAAAACTTTTCTCCACATTGAACAAGAGCAGTTTTGTACTGAAATGAAATTCCCTGAGTGTGAACCACCCAGGCTCATGAAGTCACAATGCATTCAGCATCAGGAGTCTGATGAAATTGAGAAACCAAACACAGGCGATAAAAGTGGGATAACCTTGATTGAAGACTCTGTGCTCTATGAGCAGCAGATTATTGATATATTAGATAAAAACTATGAATGCAGTCAATGTGGGCAAAAATTCAAGAAAGCGTTCAAACTCAATGCACATTATCAAAGAAGTCATGAAGGACAAAAGCTAGGGAAATCCTTGCAATGTGGGAAAAGTTTTCACAGTGTATCATACCTCAAGGGACATCAGGAACCTCATGTGACAGGATTGTCCTTTGTATGCAGTGAATGTGGGAAAGGCTTCACCAGGAAGAATTATCTCACTGCTCATCAGCGAATTCATACTGGAGAGAAATCCCATGTATGTGGTCAATGTGGAAAAACCTTTCTCAGGAAGGATGGTCTCACTGCTCATCAGCGAATTCATACTGGAGAGAAACCCCATGTATGTGTTGAATGTGGAAAAACTTTTATCAGCAAGAGTAACCTTACTGTTCATCAGCGAACTCATACTGGAGAGAAACCCTATGTATGTGGTGACTGTGGGAAAACTTTTTTCAGCAAGAGTAACCTTACTGTGCATCAGCGAACTCATACTGGAGAGAAACACCATGTATGTGGTGAATGTGGAAAAGCCTTTCTCAGGAAGGATGGTCTCACTGCTCATCAGCGAATTCATACTGGAGAGAAACCCCATGTATGTGGTGAATGTGGAAAAGCCTTTATCTGGAAGAATGCTTTCACTCTTCATCAGCGAACTCATACTGGAGAGAAACCCTACGTATGTGGTGACTGTGGGAAAACTTTTATCAGCAAGAGTAACCTTACTGTGCATCAGCGAACTCATACTGGAGAGAAACCCCATGTATGTGGTGAATGTGGCAAAGCCTTTTTGAAGAAGACTGCTCTCACTGTTCACCAGCGAACTCATACTGGAGAGAAACTCCATGTATGTGGTGAATGTGGCAAAGGCTTTATCCAGAAGACTTCTCTTACTGTTCATCAGCGAACTCATACGGGCGATAAACCCCATATATGTAGTGAATGTGGCAAATGCTTTATTCATAAAGGAAAACTCAAAACTCATCTACAAATTCACAAGAGAAAAACCCTATGTATGTGATGAGTGTGTTAAAACTTTCAGCCAGATGTGATGCCGTACAGCACATCAGAGATTTCACAAAGGAAAGAAACCCTTTGCATGAATTTAATGTGGAAAATCTTATATGTGGAAATCTGAGTTTGTTAAACAGGAAAAAATTCCCCACAAGAAAAACTTTCATTGGAGTTAGTATAACAAAGGTTTCAAAACCAAGGAAGAGGTGTTAGAGTTTGGTGTGGGCCAAGCATAGGAACAGACAATTGTGACTTATGGGGACCCATGTTCGGCACTGCTGACATGACCCACCTTTGTGGGGAGTGGATCTTCCAGACTTCTACAGGGTACATGGGTACCTCATTGCTCTTCCAGCTTTCAGTGACAAGAGAGCTGAACCTGGTGTTTCCGGATCACAGCTATACCAAGCAGTAGAATGCCCACCCTGATTCCACTTGAACCTTCCCCACCTGCATGCTCTTTGATGTATGGGAACAATTAATCCAGAGGATGAATGGACCACAACAAACCTCAGCCTCCACAACCCTGAAACCAGAAGAACTAGATGGTCTTCAGGTTCCACTACTAATTACTCTGAAAGGGATCACAAAAGAGGGCCCCTGAATCGAGTGGGAGAAGAAAGTGGAACAAAATCAAAATGATAAAATAAATCAATCTTACTGGTCTGAAGGAGATCTGGAATCCGCAGATTATGGACTTTAGTGGCCATTCGCTCTTGGACCTGCACTCACTCCTCTGCTTCATCTTTCAGCCGAACAATATACAGGCTTGGAGGGGAAGAATAACATCCAAGAATAACATACACTTCCTGGAAAATGAACTGTACAAAATCAAAGGAACAGCAGTTGCTTATGGATAAAAACTGTGGAATAAGAAGGAAAAGGAAAGAAGGATGAATAATATAAAAACTAAGGGAGGGCGGAAGTGGGAAGAAGGCCGATATATCTCAGGGAACACAGTCAATGTATGAATTGTTGAATTTAAAACCAATTTACTTTGTAATGTTTCAAATCATAAAAAAATGAAGAGTTCATGCCTCATCAATGATTTCATGTAGGACAGTTACCATGTAGCTGTTATGTAACAAAGTTTAACAAACTTTTACCTGTGTTTCTAAATTTTCTTGACATAAACACACAAAATTGACAAGCCTTAAATTCAGTCAAGATGGGAAACTCCACAGGAAGTCATGTGGCATCACATACCAGTGATCTCATGCAGAAGGAAAGCTCTGGCAATATAGAGACTTTGCAAATACCCTCTTTCGTTTCTCTCAGCGTGTCAGTAAACTACATTAGGATTTTAACCAATGTAGTTCAAGTTGTAGGTTAAAATTCTAAATACTTTGTTATTGTTTTGTTTTTCTGACTGTATGACTAAGAGATGGCATGGAGGAGAAGATCCCCTTCCAGATCTTATCTAGTCGTGATTGAAAAGCTCAACAGATGAATGGAGCCTTTCTTCAAAGATGGTTTTGCCTTAAGTCTGGCATGCTGTCCTGGCTGTAAGCTAGGAATACATACAGGGTTGAGGGCCAGGGCCTTGACCTAAAACTTGGATCTCTCTTTTGGACTGAGATTCTGCCCAACATGATCCCCGAGTGTCTCCTGAAGCTCATGAGATAAAGAAAGTGAAAGCTATATAAAAATTATTGATTTTCATTTAAATTAAAATTATGAAATAAAATTATTTAGGATAATACGGTCTACAACAATGGTTCTCAACTTGTGGGTCACCACCCATTTGAGGTTTGAACGACCCTTTCACAGGGTTCTCCCGATTCATAACAGTAGCAAAATTACAGTCATGAAGTAGCAAGAAAGACAACATAAACTGTGTTAAAGGTTCACGGCATTAGGCAGGTTGAGAACCACTGCTCTAAGTGATCTATAATTACAATGCAATTCTGAACAAGATGCCAGCATCTTTCTTTAAGGACATGGAAATTACTCATCAAGTTTAAAAAACAATCAAATAGACCCAGGATAAACAAGGTTGGAACACGCATTAAAGGACCCATGGGCTTTTGAATCTGCTGTGACCCACTGCATCTCCCTGTCACTGACCTGATGGGAGACCCACCACCATCAGTGGGAGGAAGAGAAGGGAGGCAGATATTTCTGTATCATTGGCTCCCTGATTCAGAAGGCTCTGGAATCCCGATTGCAGGGCGGTGATGGTGGTGGTGTCATTAAGTAAGAACCCACAACAGGGATTTGCCGAGGAGTGATCCTGGCTGATATAAGAGGTGGGGACTATGAATAGTGTGCTAATGCACAGGCACCACAGCTCCACAACAAAGTCTCTCCAGAGCTGGTTGTTGAAACAAGTTGAATCACAGAGTGGATTAAGTTGGATCACAGAGTGATGTGACCCACAAGTATGCCTTGAATTAGTAAGCTCCACAAGAAAGTGTCTCCAGAGCTGGTTGTTGAAACAAGTTGGATGACAGAGATGGGAGTGATGTGACCCACAGGCATGCCTTGAATTAGTAAGCTCCTTAGATTCCATTATTTGCAATTAGAAAATTATGAGTTCCAGTGCAGCATTATGGTTTGATTTGAACATATGCATCCACTAATTCATGCACTAATTTATTCTTTGTGGGATCTGAGAGCTATGAACACACCAAACATTCTTCTGCACTGAGGGAAAACCAATAAAGCAAGCAATAGAGCTAGAAAACAAGCTCTTCCTCCAAAAGCAAACCCACTGTGATTGCATCTCTTCTGAGTCATTGGAACCTTAGAAGACTGATGAGAACTGCTCATTAGGTTTTCTCTGACTGTAGTTATTTACAGGAATAAACGTCATCTTACTCGGGGAACCGTTGACTTGTATGAATCCCTGACCTTGTGGTGAGCAACCAAATCTTATCCCACAGCACCACCATAGCACTTTATATCTCTGCACCAACAAGCCCATATTACAGGGTTTCCTAAATGTCACTTATAGAAGCCAAGTCATACTTTTTAATATTATTATATGAATATGAATAAGGAAAGCCATAAAAATAATGACCTTTGACTTATGGTTTTGAAAAATAATGATGAAAATACCATGGGACAACCTTTCAATAAAAGAAATATGTTTGAGTGAAATGCAGCCAGGGTTCCTTAGAATCAAGGACAGTGAGACTTTGTTTCATGCAACGTTATCATGATCCCAGTCCCTTGAGAAAGACATCCTCATGATAAAGTAGGGGATCAATGAAGAAGCTATATCATGAGATGGATTGGCACGGTGGTGTAACAATGGGCTCAGGAGGCATTATTTTGTTCTGTTGCACATTGAATCACTTAGAATTGGAATGGACTTTGGCATTAACAACATCAAAAACAAATCAAAGCACACAAGATTCTTCTCAGGTTGAATAACAATGCTGGGGGAAAGGGGAGATGTTTTATGTGGGAAACACACCTAACAAAGGGAAATTTGTAACAGAATACACTGTCTTGATCATTGCCCTTATGTTGAAGCTCACTGTGTCTTGGCTAATTGGTAGTTAAAAATGTCAACATTTATAGAATTTTAAGGTTGTTTGGGTGCAGGATGGTGGTTAGACGCTCCATGAAAGAGAAGAACTGTCTGAAAAGGATTTTCTTTCCCTTAATACTCATGGGAGAAAGTAATCATATCTTTAACAAATTGAATCAATTTTAACAAATTGAACTGCCACCCTTTTGGCTAAAAGTTGAGCATTTAATCATTGTGCCACATAATTTTGTGGTCCAGGTTCACCTAAGTGTAACTTACATGCATCGACCTTTATTTCTGTAGATTATTGTTTATCTTCTTGTTGCCCCATGTTTAGACATTACATAGATTTCTTCAATGTCAGCACTATTGTTAATTTGTTAATTTTTGCTCCTGAGTGTTTATTGCGTGGTGATGCCTTACACATTGTATGATTTTAGAAGCACCCCAGACACTTTCTGTAGTGCCAGAAACAGCTGCCGCAGTTGTGAAAACTAAGAGTGACTCCAATTATGGCCCAAACCCTGTAAGAAATATCAAAGAAGAATTGATGCATTTGGGTTATGGTGTTAGGGAATCCCAATAAATATATCATGGGTGGCCTGAAGGACAGGTCTGTTTTGAAATAAGCATTCCTCGAATATTTCTTTTTTTTAAATCATTTTATTGGAGGCTCGTACAACTCTTATCACAATCCATACATACATACGTTGGCTGAAGCACATATGTACATTTGTTAAAATCATCCTTAAAACATTTGTTTTCTACTTGAGCCCTTGGTATCAGCTCCTCATTTTTTCCCCTCCGTCCCCTCTCCCCCCTCCGTCATGAACCCTTGATGATTTATAAATTATTATTTTGTCATATCTTACACTGTCCGATGTCTCCCTTCACTCATTTTTCTGTTGTCCAACATCATGAATATTTCTTTGAAGCATTCGAGTAAGACTTCATTGCACTTATTTGGTCATGTCATCACGAGGAACTAGTCCCCGGAGAATGGTCTTGTGGTTGATAAAGTAAAATGTCAATTAAAATGAGAGAGAATTTTAATGAGATGAATTATCACAAAGGCGGCAATGATCAGTCCAAACAGGAATGATTGTTAGGATGGTGCACATCCGAGCAGCATTTCATCCTGTTGTACATAGGATCTCTGAGTTGAAGCCAACTCAAGCGTACCTAATAATATCAACACATGCAATATTATCTAGGTCACTGTAAGTTAAAATTATTACATAAATATACATGTGTGAGCATGTATCAATACATCTGATTGCTTAGAGAAAATTTGGGACTCACAAGAGAGATTTTTCCTGCATTAAGGTTTCTTTAAGGATCCCTCTTGAGTAAAGTAGTTATGTGTTGGGATGAGATCTGCATGTATACAGTTTAAAACAACCAGTTGTTCTCTGGAAGAAAGGGCTTTTTACTCCTGTAAACAAGTATAGTCTCAGAAACTCACAATGGCATCACTGTGAGTTGGCATAGACTCTGGTGGTGTATGGTGATTTGGAATGTCTCTGTCTTGACAACAAATAATTCTAGTTAGTACAGTCAATTGCAGACATATCTCATCAAGACATATAAGTGTGAACTCTGTTATATACATGGTCAAAGATAGACAAAGCCCATTCCAATGAAAAGAAGGCACTTTCAGATACATGAAGATTCCCCAGAGTGTATACAAGATAATCGCTAGAGATGTGCTGAAAGTGTGGGGGAAACCGTAGCTTCTGAGAGGAAAGCATCCCTGACTCCTCTCCCGTGCATGTCTTGGAACCATGGCCTGTTGCAGGGAGGTTTGTGTCTGGGCTGACACTGACTTCCCCTCACTGGGTCTCTAGCACAGCAATACATGCTGTGTTCTCAGGATTCACAGAGCTCAATTTTAAATAACTTGGCTCTTGGAAATGCCCTTGGTGATGCTGGATCATGACTGGAGAGATGAATTGTAGTATATTTTCCCATCATGTTATTACCTCAACTCACCCCAGGCCCTTTCCTGGAGCCTGCCAATCCAGTACAGATAATAGCTGAAGAGAATCCAGAGACAGCATAGATGAGAGACAAGGTCTGGGAGGGCTTCACCAGTCCAGGGCCTGACTCTTGTAGCTGCACCTGAGCCAGGACACCTGGGGATGAAGAGAAACAGAGAGTCATGTGCTCACATGTAGCATCCCCAGACTTCATGTAGGAGTCCCTGAAGCACTCGCCTCCAAGAGTTGCCACCAGAAAGGAAAACCCACACATGCTTCATGTTCATGTGGATAAGATTTAGGACACCAAAAAAATGCTCTCCAGAGTAACGAGGATTTTAAATTTAAGTATATGCGTGCCATGACTTCATGTGGCTGCCAAAGAGGTATTTGCATGTTGGAGGTACATTTGTACATCAAGGTGAACAGGACTGCTCCTCCCACTCAAAGAATGCTGCTAGCAGTGCCTTTAGGGTAACCCAGATTTCTTCTGAAGTGTTCACTTTATCTACTGCAGTGTTCTCTTAATCCACACAAGAGTGTATTCTGTTCTGGGAGCTGTATGCAGCCACAGAGCGAGGACATTTTTATTCCAAGTGATAGGTAGAGACAGATATCAACAGAGAGAGAAAGAGAGAGAGAGAGAGAGAGAGAGAGAGAGAGAGAGAGAGAGAGAGAGAGAGAGAGAGAGAAACAGCCAGACAGAAAGGAAGATAAATGACTATGTAAATAGCTAATGAAAATATCTACCACACACCAGGGCCATATCTCTTCTGATTCATGACACCTACGTTAGTCTATATTTAAACAATGGAATGTTGTGGTGTGATCAGACAACATCCAAATCACCAAAAATATTGCTAAATTTGGTAACCATGTCTTTACTTAAATCAAATTTACTGCCATATGTCTTCATATCAAGTTTAACTCAAGTGGTTGTATTTTCAATTGCTTCATATGCTTGTGAAAGTTGAGCACTGAATAAAGAAGAGTAAAGAATCATTGCAAGTGAATTGTGGTGCTATTGAGGAATACTGGAATTACCATGGACTGTCAAGGGAACCAACCATGTGGATCGCAGAGTAAAAGTTAACTGATGAACCACCAGCAGCAGAAGCTCCTCAGGAAAAAAAACTGGACTTTCTATTCCTGTAAACCATTACTGTCTTGGAAACCCACATGGCGGTCGCTATGAGTCAGCACTGACTTAATGCTAGTGCTTTTGGTTTGGCCAAAGGAACAAACAAATCTTTCTCAGTGTAGTATATCCAGAATATTCCTTAGAAACCAGGATGATGGTACTTCATCTCACATTTTTGAACATGATATCAAGAGAGCCCAGTTTGGAAAAGGGTATCATACTTGGCAAAGTAGAGGACAGTCAAATAGAGTAAGGCTCATGAGGAGACAGAATGACACAATTGCTTCAATAATGGGCTCAAAGTTATGAACCAAAATGAAGATGACTCAATATTGTACGTTGTTTTGTTCTTTTTCGTATAGAGTTGTTATGAGTTGGAAATGAATGCACCGACCTAACCCAAAAAAACAAAACAAAAAGCACATACTTAAGAGTAAAGGGGGTGAAGATTAGCCTTTCAATCAGGTAGCAGCTTGATGACCTCTTTGGAGGCGCTAAGGAGATAAATAGTTCAGTGGGGGTGGGCTGATGGAGCCAGAGCCCTGGGAGATGTAGGAGCCATGGGGAGACCCCTGCTGGCACTGAGGTGCTTCTACTGGCACTGGATTCACAAGACTTTCCACCCATTGGCCTGTGATCTTCCTGCATCCATCACTGATTGGTTGGGTGAGTGTAACAAGGAATTTATGGACTAGTATTGCACATCTGGGCTAATATTGGGCTTATGGACTTGATCTGGACTGGGCTGGGATATTTTCTTAATATTCAATTGCTCTTGTAAATAAAGCTTTTTTCTTATACACATATGAGTGTTTATAAATTTTTTCACACAAATACAATATGCTGAAACCAACATCCATTGATACTTATATCCTGGCAAACTTTTGCTTACACAAATTCATACAAAGTTCTCACACAGGATATTCATACAAGGATTGCATATGAATGAGACAAATAAGAATTGAAGAGAGATTGGGAATATTGAAGCACATGATGATCTTCCTTTCATGGTTCTGAATTTTACTAACTGAAAACAAGCTCAGTGTATATACTACCAGGATCATCACCTACTTTTGTTCTCCTAAAGGCAGGCTGGCAGTTAGTCACAAGGCATTTGAAGGGGCTGAGCTTGGAAATCATCCCAGATTTGTGGTCTCTGGATTAACAGACTAAATAAAATGTGGTCTTCTGGGATGCCTTCAAAAGCACCACCAAGCTGTATGTTAAGATGGATAAAAAACAATGAGCATGTTAAGTGATATGTTCCTGAATGAAGAGATAGAAATGGGTTAGTGGTGTTCCTCTTAAAATAAATAATAATAATATCTTCAAAGAGACCAGTTGAAGAAGCAGGACATCCAGAATTCTCATTGGAAGTTAAGAGACATGTTTTTTTTATATCATTTTACTGGGGGCTCATGCCATTCTTATCACAATCCATACACCCATCCATTGTGTCAAGCACATATGTACATTTGTTGCCATCAACATTCTTAAAACATTTGCCTTCTACTTGAGCCCTTAATATCGGCTCCTCCTTTTCCCCCTTCCTCCCCACACCCCTCCCTCATAAACCCTTCAGAATTCATAAATTATTATTTTGTCATATGTTACACTGTCTGACGTCTCCCCCCGCCCTCTTCTCTGCTGTCCATTGCCCAGGGAGGAGGCTATACGTAGATTCTTGTAATCAGTTCCGCATTTCCATCCCACATTCTCTCCACCCTCTAGGCATCGCCAGAGACAAGGTTTTTATACACAGACTTTGGACACCATATCAGGATGGACTATTCTCGGGAAAAGGACTGCATATATGTTGAAATACAGGGTCCCCAAGATAGAGTAACACTGTGATGATAACAAAGGTAACAAACATGGAAAGACTATGAAGATGGTGCAGAAGGCACTGTTTCATTCTATTGTACTTGAGGCTCTGTGATTTGCAAGCAATTCAATGAAAGCTAACAAAAATCATATTATTATTTTACTGGTGGAACCATGATATCTTTAAAAAGGTCATTTTACTGGGGGCTCATACAATTCTTATCATAATCCATACATACATCCATTGTGTCGAGTACATTTGTACATTTGTTGCCATCGTGATTCTCAAAACATTTGCTTTCTATGTGAGCCCTTGGTATCAGCTCTTCATTTTCCCCCTCCCTCCTGAACCCTTCATGATTTATGTTATTATTTTGTCATATCTTACACTGTCCGACGGTGAATCCCTTCATCAACTTTTCTGTTGTTCATCCCCCAAGGAGGACGTTATATGTAGATTCTTGCAATCCGTTTTCCCTTTCTACCCCGCCTTCTCTCCACGCTCCAGGTATCACAACTCTCACCACTGTTTCTGAAGGGTTCATCTGTCTTGGATTCCCTGTGTTCACGTCCCTGTCTGTACCTGTGTACATCCTCTGGTCTAGCTAGATTTGTAAGGTAGAATTGGGATCATGATAGTAGAGGGAGGAAGCATTTAAGAACTAGAGGAAAGTTATGTTTCATCGTTGCTACCCTGCACCCTGACTGGCTCATCTCCCTGCAACCCTTCAGTGTCCAGTTGCCTACAGATGGGCTTTGGGTCTCCACTCTGCATCCACCCTCATTTACAATGATATGATTTTTTGTTCTTTGATGCCTGATACCTGATCCCTTCGACACCTCGTGGTCACACAGGCTGATGTGCTACTTCCATGTGGGCTTTGTTTCTTCTGAGCTACATGACCGCTTGTTTATCTTCAAGACTTTAAGACCCTAGACGCTATATTTTTTGATAGCCGGGCACCGTCAGCTTTCTTCACCACATTTGCTTATGCACACATTTTTCTTCAACAATCGTGCCTGGAAGGTGTGTATTCTGGAATGCCAATTTAATAGAACAACGTGTTCTTGCATTGAGTAAGTGCTTGAGTGGAGGCCCAATGCCCATCTGCTGCCTTAATACTAAATTTATTATATGCACATAGATCTGTTTCCCCACAATCTTATATAAATATATTTAAATATGTACATGCCTGTATTTAGACCTCTATAAATAAGCTTTTTCTCCTAGTTCTTTCCTCTATTTCCTTTTATTTTCCTCTTGTCCCACTATTATGCTCAGCCTTCCTTTGGGTTTCAGTAATTTCCCTCGATTACATTGCATTTGCTGAATACTTACCAGGCATCCACACTCTCCTTGCTACTAATTTTGGATTCCTTGTTGCTCCCGTGTCCCTGGGTTGGTCACCACCACCTCCTTATCCCCGCCTCCCCCTCTTCCATGCTTCCCCCCACCATCAGTGCTGTTGTTTTCTCCTCCAGACTATTCATCCAGCCTATCTTATCTAGATAGGTCTGTAGAGATAATATGCACCAAAAATCAAGGCATAGCAAGACAAGGCGACAAATGAGAACACAGCAATGACAACAAAAAAACCAATGACCTGACCTTGCCACTCCAGACTCCAAGGGGTGCTTCTCTGCGCTGCCAGAACCTTGCGAGATGCAGAGGGCACCAACAGAGCGGACATGGGCAGAGCGATGGTGGGCCAGGCTCGGGCTGGGGCTGCTGCTCCTCCCCACGCAGATTTATTCAAATAACACGACTACAGCTCCTGTAACTAACTCTTCCCACTTTACCTCGGCTGCCACAAGTCCACCTAATGCCACCACCAAGGGAAACGGAGGCTCCCTGCAGTGTACATCTAGTCTCTTCATGGTCGCACTCTCCCTTCTGCATCTCTTCTGTTAAGAGACTCAGGCCAAGAAACACCTCTACATTCCTATCTTCTCTACTCAATCCGCATGGTGGCTGCAAGTCCAGTATGCATGGAAAAGCAGATCTTCCTTCAATCAACTGTTTCCGCACCTGCTTCATCGACTCAGATGTTGAGAATCTCAGATTTCACCGATTGCTGATTGGAAGAACGCACGAAGTGTTTGACGAGATGATGAAAGCCATTGTCATGAGTTCCATGTACAAGGCGAAGAGTGACAACATCCAAAAATTAAGAGACGGGTTCTTTAAATGTGGACTAAGAATTATGGACAGTGAAAATGCTACCTTATGGGGGAGGGGCGGGAAATGGTTTTTATCTTTTCTAGAGATAAACGATGGGCTATGGAATTGAGGTTCATTTGTTCTTGAAATCTATAAGGCCATGAAGTGATTAGGTAATATTAAATGCTTCCATGGTTTTATTTACATGTATATTAGAAGGTCCCTCCAGATCTTCCATGCATTGTTTCGGCAGTACTAATCTAATGCTGACAGACTCTAGATGAAAGTTTTACATTATTAAACTATCACTGTTCTCTTGGGACCTGACCTCATACTTTGAGGCTTTGGACTTGGCATTGCATTTGGTGTTTTATGTAGTTGACAAATGGCCGGAATGAGGGATTGCGCTGCGCTGTGCCCTACGTCCAAGCGTAATGAGTGAATTTTGCTCATACACTTATAATATCAAGTGGTAGTCATTTTGGATCACCTATTCCCATTCCACAAGAACACCGCTTCATTTAGCTAAAACTGATTGCAAAGAGTAGGAGGTACAGTGACCTCAACTAATTTTAAAATGCTGCTTTTTAATTTCTGCATTGGTTACACATTTTAAACTGCACAAATTTGTTCTGAAAGTTGAGCAAAAGAAATCTTGAAATAAAAACATGTGAAGGAGCCAAAAATAAAGTAAATCAAGGATTTGGGAAGTGAAGACTGGAAGCTCATTGCATTAAATTCATGAAAACTTTTATACTCCTGTAAATACCTTTCTTTTTTTTTACCTTTAAGAATCAGAATAGTCACATTTGGAACAATTTTCTGTATCAGTCAATATTTTTAGGTAGTTGAAACTGGTCCTAAGCCCAAAGTAGGCTTACTTCTGGAAAGTAAATCTTTAATAACCTCCTCAGTACAGAAATCTTTTAATGTACCCACTCCATGAAGTCTTTTGTTTGCATAGTCACGCACTGATGCTTGGATGCCCCAGTATCGAATATGAACACAGTAGTGTTGTTAACCAGTCATTTTTTCCCCATTGTTTAAAACCTCTAGACAAGAACAGCCCCATTCCACCGATCTCAAACTACTGTGTGTGCGAATGAACTCTCTTTTGCTTCATCTCTGAATGCTGTACATCTGTTTGGACTTGTATAATGTGTTTGTTTATTTATGCTTTGATTCATAGTAACCTCATGTTATGGAATTGTTTTCATTGAACACAAACTGTAAATAAAAATAAATGACTGCAAAAACAATCCAAAAAATAAAACAATAACCCATAAAAGAATAAATTAATTTAAGAATAAAGAAAAAAATTTTAAAAAGAAAAACCTGTAAATAGATCAAGGTCTGGTTTTTGAACTCTAGGTGTGTCCTCCAGTTAAGTCTGATGGGGTGCCACGCTCTGGCTCCAGAGTCTATCCTTTGTACTCCCTTGGGGGCTTTTTGCTCTGCTCACCCGTTGCTCTGCCGCAAGCCTCCGTGTGGTGGGGTCAGTCTGGGCCAGTCCCGACACTGTGTCTCCAGCATTGTCCCCCATAGGGCCCTGGGTCAGTGAGGGATGGCATGTCTCATAGTGGAATCATCCATATGGTCCACTCTGTCCCTTTGCTCTTTGTAGTGGGGATAGCATCCTCCAGGCCTGGTGGGCCAGGATGTGTCCGACTCTCTTCCTCCCCATTCATTTGCTCCCGTGTGCTCTGATTAGACATCTCCCTCTGCCCTTGCTGCAGTTTTAGTGCTGTCCTCTAAAGTAAATTCTGGAGGGGGAGTAGTTGTCCACTTAGCTGGATGGGTGTCGAGTCCTCAGGCCCCTCCACTGACTCCCTTCTCATGCTGGCATGCTGCATTCACATCCCAGAACACTGGAACCATGATATCTTAATGAAACTGTAATGAAAGATTATTGGTTAAAAGTTAAGAAACTCAAGAAATTAATAGGAAAGAAATCACTGCTCTATGTTAATGCTTGATTTCTGAGAATAACCTCAAGTTTCAATGAATGTTCTTGCCCTCTGCTACTTTGACTGGGTGGGTTCCTATGTTTCAACCACCCATGCACCCTGCCAGACCTGCCCCTTCTGAATGAGAAGTTTGTATTGAGCTCACGCTGAGGTCTACTCACAGGTGTTTAAATAATTAGCACTCATGTTTCAACTTGCTGGGTTAGTTAGCTGTTCTAGCTTTCTAAATGTTCTGTCTTTTGTTCACAAGTAAAAAGAGGGATACAATGGTGTGGCCCGCTGGAGGTGCTTCTATATACTATCCACACATGGACTGTGACCTGCTCATTGCCACAGGTGATAAGGTGAGGTAACTCCACCTTGAGCTTTATTAATATGCACGTGGTTGTTACCTAATCTGCTGTCAACCTGAGACTCTTAAGAGTGAAGGGTCACAGCTTGATGACCTCATTTGGAGGAACAAGGGGGATAAATAGCTCATTGGAGGTAGGACACACACTCACTTCCTGCTAGACATTTCTGCTGACAAGACACATAGAGCTACTATAAAGTCCAGGAGCTGGAGGAGCCACGTGGAGACCCCTGCCAGTGTTGAGATGCTTCCACTGACATGGATTGAGACTTTCCACCCACTGGCCTGTGATCTTCCTGCACTTGGCATCATTGCATGCTTTGCATGAGTCTAAAGAGGAATTTACAGACTGGTACTGGACATATGGGCTAATATTGGACTTATGGTTTTCATCTGGATTGGGCTGGGATGTTTTCTTAATATACAAATGCTCTTGGATATAAAGCTCTTTCTTATACACATATGAGTCTCTATGAATTTGTTTTTCTAGGCAACCCAGAATAACACCATTATCAAGTGAAGATAATCAGTATGAGGAGAGGTTGTGGAGAGTGGTCAAACATGCATGGGAACTTGTTGTGCTGAACTGTATGATACGTACATGTGTAAAAAAAAAGGAATGACTGTCATCAAGTCATTTTGTCTCATAGTGGCCCTATGGGACAAGGTTGTATTGCCCCTGTGAATTTCCAAAATGGTAACTCTTCATAGGAGTTGAAAACTTATGTGTATACAGAGCTAACATTTATTGAACTATATACATATACTTGTGCACTTTAGATATGTTAATTACTAAGGAGAGGCATAAAAAGACATCGAGGTGAATGATCAAAGGCATGATATCAGTTTCTCAAACAAAGAATTACAGGATCTGATTAAACACATTTTTTAAAGAAAATGATTCTTGTTAATGTTCTTATAGAATACATGGGTTGGAGTTACTATACACAAATATACACTAACCTCAATGCCTTCTACTGAATGGGACAGTTGGAAGAATTAAATCCCTATTGATATAGGAAGGTGGAAGAGGTAGCCTGATGTTAATCAACACTGAAAATGTATTACAGTTTGCTGAAAACGATACTATTTTTATCTGAGTGTTTTGAATCTTTCATGCTTCCTTCCTCCCTTCACCAAGGGCAAAGAACTGCACAACTGGTCTGTCTCTTCAAGATGTACAGTCCCTAAATAATGGGAAAGCCCTGTTGGTACAGTGGTTACGAGTTAGACTGTGATCCCCATGGTAGGAGTAATTCTAAGCACCCAACCGCTCACCAGGAGAAAGACTGGGCTTTCTACTCACTAATCAGTTTCAGACTCAGGAACCCGAAGGGTGTTGCTCTGACGCGATGGTTGTGAGAATTAAGTAATGGAAGCCCTGTGACATACGATCTTTAATAAAACAAAAGTTTATTTTCCTAGCATGTACCTGTAATTCCAAGATTTGTGTCTGAAAGAATTGTTTCGCTAAGCCTTGAAAACAGAGACAGGGAGACTAGAGTTTGGAAGAAGGACACTGCCTCCCTGCCCCCACCCCGCCATTCTCCTTTCCCATACATGAGAAAATAAAACTTAGAATCTTTTGAATTCATTTGGTTTCTGTGATATGACAATAGTAACTGAGAAATATTGGCCCTCTCTGTACCCATCCTACAACACTAATACTAATAAATTAGTATTGGTCATTTATCAAAATGTAAACAACACTGTAAAACGAGAATATATGCAAAAGCTTAAACTTGGTAATGAAGATTTTAGATAGAACACCACAAGAATTTGTACAGAAAATTAAAGATTTATTAACAGGGTGTGACCAAAATTTTTAAACTTTAACTGTGGGGACAAAATTCTTTAACAAGGGAATGAAAACCGTGCAATAGATTTGGAAATTTTAAAAAATGATCTATGTGATAAATTAATTTTAGCTAAAAAAAGTAAACCACTCTTTTGTAAGCAATATGATTTTTAAATAAAAATATAATTAGCAGAATAACTGATCAAATATGTCAACAAAGGAGCACTTAATTACAAATAACTATATGGAAAGATTATTAAAATATTTTTATTATTGAAAATGCAAATTGAAATAATATGAGATGATACTACTGATTTTATAAGTAAATATTTCCCATCCCCAAATGTTAACAAAGTAGCTCGGTCCCATATGAGCACAGCACAGGGATTCTCCTGAATCAATTATTAGAATATAAAATGGTTCAGTTACTTTGAGAAATATGCAGACAGTTTCTTACAAAGCCTAACATTGTTTTGCCACTTTATCCTGCAACATTTTCCTAAGTGTTTGCCTCCATCAGTTAAAAACGTATGCCGCCAAACGCTGCACAATAATGATTTATACATAATTACTGAAACTTTTAGTAATCAGCATGGCTCTCAATATATGAATAAATTTTAAAATCAATGGTATAACCACACAATGAATATTATTAGTGGGTTTTTTTTAAAAGACCCATCACACAGTGGAAACATTTGGATACATCTAAATTTGAAGTAGGCATTTTGAAAATAGTACTTACTATATGGTTTCAATATAACTTTTTTTTAAGCAAATCTATAAAGAATTGAGAAACAGATCAGTGATTGCCAGGAATTTGGGAATATGGTGTTCAATAGGTGAGGCATGAGCACTTTTAACAATAGTAAAATTGTTCTACTTGTAAGTGCCACGGTGCAACGATGACCTTTTGATTTATAAAAGCACTGAAAAGCTGGCAACACAAGGAGCCAGTTATAATTATGCAAAAGTAAAAATAAAAGGTTAGGGACTTCAAGACAGAAAGCAAAGTATAAAAAGTGATGTGACTTAAATGTATGAAACAACTTCCTGATAGTGGAAACAGCAACATGCTAACATAAGGGACTTTGAGATGAAAAACACTGTAAATCTAAAGGAAAAATAGAAAACACACAGCACAGAGTTTTCTACTACATCAATTCATTTTCATGAGTATATAGCTCAAAATGATGAAATAATTGCAAATACCCAATGTCATAAAAATATATAAATGGTAATGCATGACAAATAAAAGCAATATGTTCCCAATGTGACTCCATATTGGACATCAACTTTGAGCAATGAAAAATACAGCAAAGATTTGGATTATAATGCCAAGTATAAAATCAGTATCACTGTGTCCTTTCCATAATATAAATGAATAAAATAAGCAGTGGAAGGAAATACCTCATTCAAACACTTCAAGTTACTTCTGTATGCATCCATACACACAACTACACAACTTTACCCTTTCAAGACTTTCAAGATAGTCCTTCCAGATTTCATTTTCATTTTACTTGGGTCCACGGTAAAATTTAATCAAATGGCATATTGCATTTCGTGAATCAGCTGTAAAGATTTTTAAATGTTAATTACAAAGTTATCACCTTGAGGAATAAGGTGCACTTGATTCAAGCCATGGTATTTTAAATGGTATCATACTCTGAAAAGGGTGGCCATAAAGTAGAAAAACAGAATGATTACTGGTATCTTTGAATTATGGTATGGTGAGGACCAAGGACTGTATAACAGATTCCTCACAAAGTGATCTTATCTGTGTTGGAACAAATACAGACAGAGGTCTCTCTAGAAGAGAGCATGATGGGACTTCATCTACTGCATTTTGGACATATCAAGAGGGTCCGAGCTCCAGAGAATGGAATTATGACAGCTGCTTCTAGGTGTGTATTATCAGCACGTTGTGTCTACCATTGGATTTTGTTTCTTTCCTTTTTTTTTTTTTTGCACCACCTTAGTTTGTGTTTCTGCCTGTGGGTTAGGCCCTGCCTGGTCCTGACTCATCTGTCTTTCTCAGGTTCACACCATACACTCAGACACACGCGCGCACACACATGTACATATACATATGAGTCAAAATTTGGGCTTGCCCGTCAAGATAATTGCCCAGTATCTTTAAATAACATTTTAATATAAAAATCTGATTTTAAAATTAATAATTATAAAGAATCCTGAAACATGTAAGAAATGAAACCAGCACACAGAACTATTCCAGAGTAGAAAAAGGTGAATTTGTTAGCCATTGAGTAGCCACAGTTGTTTGACAATATGTACAGCTCCTATGAGCAGGGCCAATTTGACAAACATATATAAATTGGGATATCAGAAGGTACTACAGTGGTTGCCTGACCTAGACCAATCGTCGACTGATCCCAAAGTGTTTGATAAAACCTACGCTACACAAAGACTCTTGAATGATGTGCAAGCACACACACACACACACACATACACACATACACGAGTCACCACTTGCACACACCCGACAAAATCATCCGCCAGTCCCTTTAAAATACATTATTCTATATATAACCCAGATGTTAAAATTAAAAATTTAAAAACAATCATGAAAATTTTGAGAAATGAAAGCAGCACCCATAATATTCCGCAGGAGGAAGAGGTGAAATTTTTAGCCAGAGAGGAGCCAGCGCTGGTTGACAATATGCAGACCTCCTATGAGCAGGGTGAGTTCAACAAACATGCATAAATAAGCACATGAAAGGTACCAGAGTGTTTGGTTGACCTAGACCACTGGTTGACTGACTATCGATGTGTTTGGTAAAACCCACGGTACACAAACAGTCATGCATGATGTACAAGCACACACAGACACATACAGACACAAACACATTCAGGGCCCCCGAAACGTGTCTCTCTTGGGGCAGAGTATTCTGGGTATGCCAGGGTCTTGATGTACAATTATAAAATATAGATAAAAGTCCTATTTTTCATACAAACCTTTTGAAGCAAACATAAGAGTAGAAAAAGAGAAGTGAACCCTATGAGTACCTAACCAAAATTTGCCAAATAGAAGGAGGGAGAATTATTTGATCCACCTGTGGGCCTGCTGATGCCCACACTGGGCTCATACTCATTGAAGGTGGATATGGATGAGCATACTAGAACATCTCCGTCAGGTTGCCCTCAGTATTTTGCAAGGATGATCAGTAGTCACATACAAAGGAGATCAGAGCAGTTTTCTATCTTGCCATGCAGATAAGTGATGTCTTGCAAGGTTGATCAGCGCAGGTCTTCTATCAGCATCTTCTATGGAGAATCTGCAATATCTTCGTAGGTAGATTAGACCAGGTCCAATCACAGCACCTTGCAAGGAATATCTGCCACATCTTGGCCAGGAAGACCAGAGCAGCTCTCCTATCAGCATCTTCCAAGGAAGATAAGCAGCATTTTGCAAGGAAGACCAGAGTAGGTCTTCTCTATTGCAAACATGATCATCCACATCTGCAAGGAAGATCAGAGCACGCCTTCCATCACCATCTTGCAAGGCAGTTCAGAAGAATGTTGCAAGAAGGTCGGAACAGGTCTCATCTCAGCACTATTTTGGGAAGATGAGGGATATTTTGCATGGAATATCACACCAGGTCATTAATAAGCATCTTCGAAGGAAGATCAGCGACATCTCCCAAGGCAGGTCAGAGCAGGTCTTCTGTCAGCATCTTGCAAGGCAGATCAGCAAAATCTTGCCAGAAAGATCAGAGGGGGTCTTTCCTCAGCACCTCTAAAGGAAGTCCAGGAATAACTTGCAAGGAAGATCAGAGCAGGTCTTCTTTCAGCACATGTTAAGGAGTACCAGGGATATATTGCAAGGCAGATAAGCACAAACTTGCCAGGCAGATCAGAGCAGGTCTTCTCTGGCAACTTGCAGGGAAGAGCTGGAGCATCTTACAAGGAAGATCATGGCAGGTCTTCTATCAGCATCCTGCAAGACAGATCAGGGATGATCAGAGTGTGCCTTCTCTCAGCACAATTAAGGAATATCAGCGACATTTTGAAAGAGAGATCAGAGAAGGTTCTCCCAGCATCTTGCCAGGAAGATTAGAGACCGTTACAAGGAAAACCATAGGAAGTCTTCTGTCACTATCTTCCGTGGGAGATCCATGACATATTTCAAGGAAGATCTGGGCAGGTCTTCTCCCAGCATCTTGACAAATAAGCAAAATTTTGCAAAGCAGATCAGAGCAGGGCTTCCATGAGCATTTTGCAGGGAAGTACGTGGTGTTTCAAAGGAAGAGCACATCAGATTGATCCATTCTTACAAGTAAGATTCTATCAATTGGGGTTAGGGAATGGTGCTGAGAACATTTTTGAGAGAGGGTACTATGCAAAATATCTTTGCAGGTCATCTCATGCAGCAGCTGCTTCTAGGTCTATATTACTTGTATGTTGTGCCAACCACTGAATTATGCTATGTTTTTTGCACCAACTGAGTTTCTGTGTCTACCTGTCAGTAAGGCCCTGCCTGGTCATCAGTCATTTACCTGTCTTACTCAGGTTTACACAAGACACACACACACACACACACACACACACACACACACAGGAGTTAACATTTGGACTTAGACAGCAAGATAATCGCAAGTGTCTTTAAATAGCATACTTCAATATAAAAATCTGAATACAAAATTAATAATTAAAGAAAATCCTGAAACATGTGAGAAATGAAACAAGACCCAGAATTATTGCAGCTTAGGAGGAAGTGAATTTGTTAGCCATTGAGCACCCTGAGTTGGTAGACAGCCTGCACAGCATTTTTGAGCAGCTCCAAGTTGGGAAACATTGGTAAATTGGTATATCAGAAGGTTCCACAGTGTTTGCCTGACCTAGACCCTGGTCGCTTGACTTCCAAGGTGTTTGGTAATTCCTATGCTACACAGAGACTCTTGTATGATGTGCAAGCACACGCACACACTCACACAAACACAGACTCACAGGAGTCATGATTTGCGCACACC
Source organism: Tenrec ecaudatus (assembly GCF_050624435.1). Lineage (NCBI taxonomy): Eukaryota > Metazoa > Chordata > Mammalia > Afrosoricida > Tenrecidae > Tenrec > Tenrec ecaudatus. Next base: position 42,733,129 of record NC_134532.1, read on the forward strand.
CAACAAGAACATCCGTCAGTATCTTTAAAATACATTATTCTGTATATGAACCCGATGTTAAAATTTAAAATTAAAAAAAATCAGGAAACTGATTTTGAACAATGAAAGCTGGAACCATACTATTCCACAGTAAGAAGAGCTGGAGTTTTTAACCAGAGAGGAGTCAGAGCTGGTCGACCGCATGCAGACGTCCTTATGAGCAGGGTGAGTTTGAAAAACATACGTAAATAAGCACATGAGAAGTCACCACAGTTTGCCTGGCTTGAACCACTGGTTGACAGACTGTAGGGGGGTTTGGTAAAACCCAGACTACGCAAGCAGCCATATATGATGTGCAAGCACACACAGACACACAAACACACAGACATTCAGGGCCACCCAAATATGTCTCTCTAAGGGCGTAGCATTCTGCGTATGCCAGGGTCTTGATGTACAATTATCAAATATAGATATAAGTCCCAGTTTTCCTACAAATCTTTTGAAGCAAACATAAGAAGAGAAAAAAGAGTTGTGAACCCTATGCATACCCATTCAAAATTTTCCAGAGAGGAGGAAGAATAATTTCATCCACATATGCAGCTCCTGATGCCTGAACAGGGTTCAGACCTTTCCAAGGCGGAGATGCATGCGCACATTTGAAAGTCGCCGTCAGGTTGCCCTCAGCATCTTGCAAAGATGATCAGTAGTCACATACAAGGGAGATCAGAGCAGGTCTCCTATCTTGCCAAGCAGATCAGTGATATCTTGCAAGGTGGATTGGCACAGGTCTTCTGTGAGCATCTTCTATGGAGAATTTGCAATATCTTGGTAGGGAGATTAGACCAGGTTTCCTCCCAGCATCGTGCAAGTAATATCTGGCACGTATTGGCAAGGAAGAGCAGAGAAGTTCTCCTATCAGCATGTTCCAAGGAAGATCAGCAGCATTTTGCAAGGAAGACCAGAGCAGGTCTTGTATATTGCAAACATGAATATCCACATCTGCAAGGAAGATCAGAGCACGTCTTCCATCGCCATCTTGCAAGGCAGATCAGAAACATGTTGCAAGAAGATCGGAACAGGTCCTATCTCAGCACGATTTAAGTAAGACGAAGGATATTTTGCATGGAATATCACACCAGGTCATGTATCAGCGTGTTCCAAGGAAGATTGCTGACATCTTGCAAGGCAGGTCAGAGCAGGACTTCTGTCAGCATCTTGCAAGGCAGATCAGCAAAATCATGCCAGAAAGATCAGAGCGGGTCTTTCCTCAGCACCGCGAAAGGAAGACCAGTGATTGCTAGCAAGGAAGATCAGAGCAGGTCTTGTACCAGCATCTTGCAAGGAAGATCAGCAACATGTTGCATGACAGATCAGAAGCCAAGGCATATCTTGCAAGGAAGATCAGAGCAAGTGTTGTATCAGCCTCGTGGTAAGAAGATTAGCAAAATCTGGCATGGCAGATCAGACCAGGTCTTCCATCAGCATCTTGCAAAACTGATGGAAGCATCTTGAAAGGAAGATCAGAGCAGGTCTTCTCTCAGCACCTGCTAAGGGCGACCGGGGATATCTTGCAAGGCAGTTCAGAGCAGTGCTTCTCTGGCAACTTGCGGGGAAGAGCTGAAGCATTTTTCGAGGAAGATCATGGGAGGTCCTCTATCAATATCTTGCAAGGCAGGTCAGGGAATATCCGAGTAGGACTTCTTTCAGCACCATGAAGAAATATGAACGACATCTCGAAAGAGAGTTCAGAGGAGGTTCTCCCAGCACCTTGCAAGGAAGACCTCTTACTTGGAACACCATATTAGGACTTCTGTCACCATCTTGCATGGCAGATTGATGGTATCTTACAAGGAATATCTGCGCAGTTCTTCGCCCAGCATCTTGATAGACAGATGAGCAATTTTGCATGGCAGATCAGCGCAGATCTTCTATCAGCATTTTGCAGGGAAGATCAGTGGCGTTTTCAAGGAAGGGTACATCACAGTGATCCCATCTCACACGTAAGATCCTATCATCTGTGAGTTCGGGAGTGGTACTGCGAATAATTTTCAGAGAGGGTACCATGTGAAATAGCTTTGTGGGTCATCTCATGCAGCAGCTGCTTCTAGGTCTATATTATTGGCATGTTGTGTCAACCACTGGATTATGCTTTGTCTTTTGCACCACCTGAGCTTCTGTGTCTGCCTGCCGGTTATGGCCCTGCCTGGTCATCAGTCATCTGTCTTACTCAGGTTTACACAACACACACACACACACACACACACACACACGATTTAACATTTGGTCTTGCACAGCAAGAAAATCACAAGTGTCTTTAAATAACATTCTTCAATATAAAATCTGATTATAAAATTAATAATTAAAGAAAATCCTGAAACACGAGAGAAATGAAACAAGACCCAGAATTATTGCAGCCTAGGAGGAGGTGAATTTGTTAGCCAATGAGTAGCCTGAGTTGTTTGACAGCTGCACCGATCCTATGAGCAGCTCCAATATGAGAAATATTTGTAAACTGGCATATCAAAAGGTTCCACAGTGTTTGCCTGATGTAGACCACTGGTGGACTGACTTCCAACGTGTTTGGTAAATCCTACGGTACACAGAGACTCTTGTATGATGTGCAAGTACACGCAAACGCTCACACACACACAGACTCACAGGAGTCACCATTTGCACACCCAACAAGAACATCCGTCAGTATCTTTGAAATACATTATTCTGTATTTGAACCCGATGTTAAAATTTTAAAAAATCAGGAAACTGTTTGAGCAATGAAACTGGACCCATACTATTCCACAGTAAGAAGAGTTGAAGCTCTTAAACAGAGAGGAGTCAGGGCTGGTTGACCACATGGAGACCTCCTTATGAGCAGGGTGAGTTGGACATATGTACGTAAATAAGCATATGAGAAGTCATCACGGTGTTTGCCTGACCTAGACCACAGGTTGACAGACTATCGGGGTTTTTGGTAAAACCCATGCTACGCAAGCAGCCAAATATGATGTGCAAGCACACACACACACACACACACACATTCAGGGCCACCCAAATATGTCTCTCTAAGGGCGTAGCATTCTACATATGCCAGGGTCTTGATGTACAATTATCAAATATAGATAAAAGTCCCATTTTTTCCTAAAAACCTTTTGAAGCAAACATTACAAGAGAAAAGAGTTGTGAACCCTACACATACCCATCCAAAATTTTCCAGAGAGGAGGAGAAAAATTTATTTCACCCACATATGCGACTCCTGATGACTGAACTGGGTTCAAACCTTTTGAAGGAGGAGATGCATGCGCATATTTGAATGTCTCCATCAGGTTGGCCTCAGCATCTTGCAAGGATGATCAGTAGTCACATCCAAGGGAGATCAGAGCAGGTCTCCTATCTTACCAAGCAGATCAGAGATGTCTTGTAAGGTTGATTGGCACAGGTTTTCTGTGTGCATATACTATGGAGAATCTGCAATACCTTGGTTGGTAGATTAGACCAAGTCTCCTCCCAGCATCGTGCAGGGAATATCTGGCACGTATTGGAAGGAAGAGCAGAGAAACTTTCCTGTCAGCATCCTTCCAAGGAAGATCAGCAGCATTTTGCAAGGAAGACCAGAGCAGGTCTTGTATAATTCAAACATGAATATCCACATCTGCAAGGAAGGTCAGAGCACGTCTTCCATTACCATCTTGTAAGGCAGATCAGAAGCATGCTGCAAGAATATCAGAACAGGTCATATCTCAGCACGAATTAAGGAACACGAGGGATATTTTGCACGGAATATAACACCAGGTCATGTATGAGTGTGTTCGAAGGAAGATCGGCGACAACTTGCAAGGCAAATCAGAGCAGGATTTCTGTCAGCATCATGCAAGGCAGATTAGCAAAATTTTGCCAAATGGATCAGAGCAGGTTCCCTGAGCGCCTCGAAATGAAGACGAAGGATTATTTGCCAGGAAGATCAGAGCAGGTCTTGATTCAGCGTCTTGCAAAGAAGACCAGCAATGTCTTGCATGGCAGATCAGAAGGCACGGCACATCCTGCAAAGAAGATCAGCAAGATGTTGCATGACAGATTATAAACCCAGGCATATCTTGCAAGGAAGATCAGAGAAAGTGTTGTATCAGCCTCTTGGTAGACATCCGCAAAATCTGGCATGGCAGATCAGACCAGGTCTTCCAACAGCATCTTGCAAAACTGATGGAAGCATCTTGAAAGGAAGATCAGAGTAGGTTTGCTCTCAGCACCTGCTAAGGGCGACCGGGGATATCTTGCAAGGCAGTTCAGAGCAGTGCTTCTCTGGCAACTTGCAGGGAAGAGCTGCAGCATCTTGCGAGAAAGTCCATGGCAGGTCTTCTATTAGCATCTTGCAAGGCAGATCAGGGAAGATCAGAGTAGGACTTCTTTCCACAAAATGAAGAAATATGAACGACATCTCGAAAGAGAGTTCAGAGGAGGTTCTCCCAGCATCTTGCAAGGAAGACCTCTTACTAGGAACACCATATTAGGCCTTCTGTCACCATCTTCCATGGCAGATCGACGGCATCTTTTAAGGAAGATCTGGGCAGGTCTTCTCCCAGCATCTTGATAGACAGATGAGCAATTTAGCAAGGCAGATCAGAGCAGATCTTATACCAGCATTTTGCAGGGAAGATCAGTGGCATTTTCAAGTAAGGTTACATCACAGTGATCCCATCTCACACGTAAGATCCTGTCATCTATGAGTTCAGGAGTTGTACTGGGAATAATTTTCAGAGAGGGTACTATGCGAAATAGCTTTGTGGGTCATCTCATGCAGCAGCTGCTTCTAGGTCTATATTATTGGCATGTTGTTCCTACCACTGGATTATGATATGTGTTTTGCATCACCTGAGTTTATGTGTCTCCCTGCCTGTTATGGCCCTGCCTGGGCATCAGTCATCTGTCTAACTCAGGTTTATACAACATACACACACACACACACACACACACACGATTTTAACATTTGGACTTTCACAGCAAGAAAATCGCAAGTGTCTTTAAATAACATTCTTCAATATAAAAATCTGATTATAAAATTAATAATTAAAGAAAACCCTGAAATACGTGAGAAATGAAAGAAGACCCAGAATTATTGCTGCCTAGGAAGAGGTGAATTTGTTAGTCATTGTACAGCCTGAGGTGGTTGACAGCCTGCACATCTCCTAAGATCAGCTCCAATTTGAGAATCATTTGTAAATTGGCATATCAGAAGGTTCCACAGTGTTTGCCTGACCTAAACCACTGGCCGACTGACTTCCATGGTGTTTGGTAAATTCTACGCTACACTGAGACTCTTGTATGCTGTGCAAGCACACGCATACACTCACACACACATACACTCACAGGAGTCACCATATGCTCACACCCAACAAGAACATCCATCAGTATCTTTAAAATACATTATTCTGGATATGAACCCGATGTCAAAATTTTAAATTTTAAAAAGTCAGGAAACTCATTTTGAGCAATAGATGCTGGACCCATACTATTCGGCAGTAAGAAAAGTTGAAGTTTTTAACCAGAGAGGAGCCATGGCTGGTCGACCGCATGAAGACCTTCTTATGAGCAGGGTGAGTTTGACATACATACGTAAATAAGCACAAGAAAAGTCACCACAGTGTTTGCCTGGCCTAGACCTCTGGTTGACAGACTGTCGGGGTGTTTGGTAAAACCCATGCTATGCAAGCGGCCATATATGATGTGCAAGCACACACAGACACACACACACACGCATACAGGGCCACGCAAACATGTTACACTAAGGGAGTAGCATTCTGTGTATGCCAGTTTCTGGATGTACAATTATCAAATATAGATAAAAGTCCCATTTTTTTCATACAAATCCTTTGAAGCAAACATAGGAAGAGAAAAAAGAGTTGTGATCCCTATGCATACCTATCCAAAATTTTCCAGAGAGGAGGAGGAAGAATTATTTCACCCACATATGCGACTCCTGATGCCTGAAGTGGGTTCAGACCTTTTCAAGGTGGAGATGCATACGCACATTTGAACATCTCTGTCAGGTTGGCCTCAGCATCTTGCAAGGATGATCAGTAGTCACATCCAAGGGAGATCAGAACAGGTTTTATATCTTACCAAACAGATCAGTGATGTCTTGCAAGGTTGATTGGCACAGGTCTTCTATCAGAGTCTTCTATGGAGAATCTGCAATATCTTGGTAGGGAGATTAGACCAGGTCTCCTCCCCGAATCTTGCAAGGAACATCAGGCAAGTCTTGGCAACGAAGAGCAGAGAAGCTCTCCTATCCGCATTTTCCAAGGAATATCAGTAGCATTTTGCATGGAAGACCAGAGCAGGCCTTGTATATTGCAAACATGATCATCCACATCTGCAAGAAAGATCAGAGCACGCCTTCCATCACCATCTTGCAAGGCAGATCAGAAGAATATTGCAGGAAGATCAGAACAGGACCTACCTCAGCACGATTTAAGGAAGACGAGGGATATTTTGCATGGAATATCCCACCAGGTCATGTATCAGCGTGTTCCAAGGAAGATCGGCGACATCTTGCAGGGCAGGTCAGAGGAGGTCTTCGGTCAGCATGTTGCAAGGCGGTTCAGCAAAATATTGCAAGAAAGATCAGGCGGGGCTCCCCTCAGCACCGCGAAAGGAAGACCAGGGATTGATTGTGAGGAAGATCAGAGCAGGTCTTGTACCTGCATCTTGCAATGGAAGATCAGCAATATCTTGCATGACAGATCAGAAGGCCAGTCATATCTTGCAAGGAAGATCAAAGGAAGTGTTGTATCAGCCTCTTGGTAAGAATATCCGAAAAATCTGGCCTGGCAAATCAGACCAGGTCTTCCATCAGCAACTTGCAAGGCTGATGGAATCATCTTGAAAGGGAGATCAGAGCAGGTGTGCTCTCAGCACCTGCTAAGGGCGACCGGGAATATCTTGCAAGGCAGTTCAGAGCAGTGTTTCACTGGCAACGTCAGGGAATACCTGCAGCTCTTGCAAGAAAGACCATGGCAGGTCTTCATTAGCATCTTGCAAGGCAGATACGGAAGATCAGAGTAGGACTTCTTTCAGTGCCATGAAGAAATATGAACGACATCGCGAAAGACAGTTCAGAGGAGGTTCTCCCAGCAACTTACAAGGAAGACGTCTGACTTTCAACACCATATTAGGTCTTCTGCCACCATCTTGCATGGCAGATCGACGGCATCTTTCAACGAAGATCTGGGCAGCACTTCGCTCAGCATCTTGATATACAGAAGAGCAATTTTGCAAGGCAGATCAGAGCACATCTTCTATCAGCATTTTGCAGGGAAGATCAGTGGCGTATTCAAGGAAGGGCACATCACAGTGATCCCATCTCACACGTAAGACCCTATCATTTGTGAGTTTCAGAGTGGTACTGGGAATAATTTTTAGTGAGGGTACTATGCGAAATAGCTTTGGGGGTCATCTCATGGAGCAGCTGCTTCTAGGTCTATATTATTGGCATGTTGTGCCTACAACCGGATTATGCTATGTCCTTTGCACCACCTGAGTTTCTGCATCTGCCGGCGGGTTAGCGCCCTGCCTGGTCACCAGTCATCTGTCTTACTCAAGTTTACACAAAACACACACACACACACACACACACACACACAGATACAGACACACATTCAGGGCCATCCAAACATGTCTCTCTAAGGGAGCAGCATTCTGTGTATGCCAGGGTCTTGATGTGTAACTTTCAAATATAGATAAAAATCTCATTATTTCCTACAAATCTTTTGAGGCAAACATAAGAAGAGAAAAATGAGTTGTGATCCCTATGCATACCTATCCAAAATTTTCCAAAGAGAAGGAGGAAGAATTATTTCACATCCATATGCAACTCCTTATGCCTGAACTGGGTTCAGACCTTTTCAAGGTGGAGATGCATGCGCACATTTGAACGTCTCCATCCGGCTGTCCTCAGCATCTTGTAAGGATGATCAGTAGTCACATGAAAGGGTATCAGAGCAGGTCTTCTATCTTACCAAACAGATCAGTGATATCTTGCAAGGTTGATAGGCACAGGTCTTCTATCAGCATCTTCTATGGAGAATCTGCCATATCTTGGTAGGAAGATTAGACCAGGTCTCCTCTCAGCATCTTCCAAGGAATATGTGGCACGTCTTGGCAAGGAAGAGCAGAGAAGCTCTCCTATCATCATCTTAGAAGAAAGATTCAGTAGCATTTTGCAAGGAAGACCAGAGCAGGCCTTGTATATTACAAATATGATCATCCACATCTACAAGGAAGATCAGAGCACGTCTTCCAACACCATCTTGCAAGGAGGATCAGAAGCATGTTGCAAGAAGATCGGAACAGGTCCTATCTCAGCACGATATAAGGAAGATGAGGGATATTTTGCATGGAATATCACACCAGGTCATGTATCAGCGTGTTTTAAGGAAGATTGGCGACATCTTGCAAGGCAGGTCAAAGGAGGTTTTCTGTCAGCATGTTGCAAGGCGGTTCAGCAAAATCTTGCAAGAAAGATCAGGGCGGGTCTCCCCTCAGCACCCCGAAAGGAATACCAGGGATTGCTTGCGAGGAAGATCAGAGCAGGTCTTGTACCAACATCTTGCAAGGAAGATCAGCAAGATGTTGCATGGCAGATCAGAAGGCCAGGCACATCATGCAAGGAAGATCAGCAAGATGTTGCATGACAGATAAGAAGCCCAGGCATATCTTGCAAGGAAGATCAGAGAAAGTGTTGAATGAGCCTCTTGGTAAGAAGATCCGCAAAATCTGGCAGGGCTGATCAGACCAGGTCTTCCATCAGCATGTTGCAAGGCTGATGGAAGCATCTTGAAAGGGAGATCAGAGCAGGTGTGCTCTCAGCACCTGCTAAGGGCAACCGGGAATATCTGGCAAGGCAGTTCAGAGCAGTGCTTCTCTGGCAACGTGCAGGGAATGCCTGCAGCATCTTGTGAGAAAGACCATGGAAGGTCTAATATCAGCATCTTGCAAAGCAGATAGGGAAGATCAGAGTAGGACTTCTTTCAGCGCCATGAAGAAATATGAACGACATCGCGAAAGACAGTTCAGAGGAGGTTCTCCCAGCAACTTGCAAGGAAGACCTCTTACTTGGAACAACATATTAGGACTTCTGTCACCATTTGCATGGCAGATCGACGGTATCTTTCAGGAAGATCTCGGTCCGACTACTCCCAGCATCTTGATAGACAGATGAGCAACTTTGCATGGCAGATCAGAGCAGATTTTCTGTCAGCATTTTGCAGGGAAGATCAGTGACGTTTCCAAGGAAGGGCACATCACAGTGATCCCCTCTCACATGCAAAATGCTATCATATGTGATTTCAGGAGTGGTACTGGGAATAATTTTCAGTGAGGGTAGTATGTGAAATAGTTTT